>NC_057804.1:218961893-218963150 GCF_018294505.1 Triticum aestivum | reverse complement strand
CAGCCCTCCCTCCCTCGTGTCGGCACGAAGGGAATCCTAAGCTATGAATGGATGACCCCCCCAACCGTGTTCACCTAGCAAACCGTGAAGTAGCTAGCAGCCACCCCCTCGTGTCGGCACGAAGGGAATCCTATGCTATGATGCCCCCCAACCGAGGTTCACCTAGCAAAGTGCAAAGTAGAAGCCCCCCCACACACTTTTAAGTCAGCGGGCCAGAGAGGCATCTCACCAAGATTGATCGTAAAACGGACCAAGAATAATCCACCTTGGTTCTACAACCTCTCTCTTGTTGCTGGTCAAAGTGATGGTCGTCCATGCGACCCCAGATAGGCTAGCTCGCCAATAATCACGCAAGTAGATAGCTAGTCCCTGAAGACAACCACTTCATGCGTGTGGCACAAACATATGTATGGATCAGGTGTGTTTTTTAGTACACAATGGAACAACTTTGATGTGGCACCGTGATTTCGAACTAGAAAGAGGGTTAGGTTGATGATGCATATGTATGTTACACCACACTTCAAGCCGATAATGGGGATTCATGCATGCATGCGCTGCATAGTATATGTGCTCAAACTTTTAGTTAGGTCTGAATCTTACCATGACCTATACTACGATAACACGAACCTATATATATACCATATTTACAAGCAAAAAAAATAACCCCCTCCTAATTAAGTCAAATTAACCACTCTCGTTGTCAGGCAAAAAATAGTGATGGACCAAGCGGGCCCACAAATAGAAAGCATCGATATCGCTGTAACCGCTTAAGTGGGTGTGAGAGGACAACCACCATCGCTTTGCAAGTGGGCCAAACATATGTTGAATATAATACATAAAATGCACAACTTTTATGTGCCACACATGCCTCAAAAATCATAAACCATGCGCCCACACAGGGCGAGGTTCATGAAGCGTACTACATATGATGGTCCCCTTCCCCCTCTTCGATGCATACTATATGCTCCTACCGTAATACAACCCAAAAAGAATCCTCATCGATGGTGAAATTAATTAACCTCTCCCGATGTAGCTAGGTCAAAGTGTGCAAATATGCATCGATGGTGGCCTCGTATGTCCACAGATGGAAGCGTCATAAGTGAGTGTCCTAACTAGGATAACCACCACCTGCATGCATGTGGCGCAAAGAAGTGTTGCGTGATGTTTGAATAGCCATTTTCATAATTTTGATGTGGCACGTGCCACAAAAACCAAAAAGTCCCGACACTAAGTGAGGTGTACTTGTTCACAGACGCG
>NC_057804.1:218927246-218961474 GCF_018294505.1 Triticum aestivum | reverse complement strand
GTCTATTATAATAACATCCCCTTAAGACCTTATTCTGCACACCCGGAGCTTATTCTGCTAACACCCCAACCCACCTATAGCTACAAACTAACCACGACAGAACTGCGGAGGCAAAAGGAAAAAAAAGGAAAACTCACCCACCTTATCCTCTCCTCCACCTCTGTCTCTCCCCGTGCTCCACTCTCGCACGACCACCTCCCTGTGCTGCCGGACCACCTCCCTGCCCGCGCCGCCGCACCACCTCCCTCCCCGCGCCGCGGCTAACCCCCCGTCCACCTTCTTCCAACGCCACCGCCGGAGCAGCACTCCCAGGCCGCTGTCGCGCCTCCCTCCCTGCGCGACCAGGGCTCCCCTGAGCGGCCTTCCTCTCCGTGCTCGCCACCGCAAGCCGCCCCACCACCTTCCTCGCTCCATCGCCTCCATCTCTGCGCGCGGCCGTGGCAAGCCAGCACCAGCCAACCGCCTTCCTCTCCGCGTCTAGGCGCCGTGAGCATGCGCCGCCCCGCCATCTTATTCTTCGCGCCCGACCGCCACGAGGAGAGTTCATGGTTCTTGCCTTGGAGGACGGGGCGGAGGAAGTGGAGCAGAGGCGGCCGATGTGGAGGCCTTTGATGCGGCCGGAGAAGCAGGGTTGCGGCTGCAGCATGCCCTGCACCTCCACCACCGCCCACTCCGGGCACGCCGCCTCGCCGCACCCACACCGGACCTAGATCTACATCGCCGCCTCGCCTCGGATCCGATGCAGAGACAGAGAGGAGGGGGAGAGATATCCTGTCTTCGTGCAGCTCGGTCGCGGTCCCCTGTGCAGCTCGGTCGCGGACCCCGTGCAGCTCGGTTGCGGCCCCAGTCTTCGTGCAGGTTCACCGGCCACCGCTTGCCTCTGCTGGCCTCCCTCGTCGTTGGCCACGACGCCACAACCACCGGCCTCGAGTGTCCTCTCCTCCCCATCGATTGTTTTTTGCTTTTTCAGATTTCACTTGGGCACATCGCTGCAGTTATGTTGGGGCGACACTGCGGTGCGGCTGGATGTCCAATCCACCGGCGATTGTGCTTGCAGTCTGGTGGCACGAGGCTCGTGGTCGGATCTGCAGTGCAGTGCTATTCGCCCTTCTGCACTGCAGTTCGCCAGCAGATGTGTTGACCCATCCAAGATCAACTGCACCCCCTCCACCACCATCTTTGGAGCCAGCAGGTCCCGGGATCCGACGAGCCGCCCTCGCATTTGTCGCCCTCCCTGTGGACACCCTTTCCGCCGACGAGTTGCACCTCCGCGGCGGCCGGCGGCCCCGTCTCCGCTGGTCGCTGGAGCAGTCCATATGCACCCCCACCCGACCAAGGTGCACGCTGACTTCCGCTTCAGTTTCGCTTTGTCTATATGACCAACTACGGCGTTTTGTTGTGTACCGAACGCACTTAGCGCTGCCTGAATCATGTTGTTTTGGACTGATCCACTAACAAAGCCGTGGTTGGAGTAGTGTTGGGTCTCAATAATGGCGGTGCCACTGCTTGCTTGCTCGCTCGCTCCACAGGAGGCAGAACCACCAACAAAAAAACAAGAGTCGAGAATGCCCAGATGCGGGCTGCTGCCGGCGTGCGTGCAGTCCAACATTTGATTTTTTTGTTTGTTTGTGTTTTGAGGTGGTCACGATTCATGGGGCACGGGCGTGCAGTGTGGCGCCCATGTGCATGCAGTCCGTGGAGATGGGGTGCAGAACGACAAATCATGCAGTCCGCGGAGATGTGCGTGCTGTCGTCGACGATTTTTGTTTGGTGTCTATTTTGCTCACAGTTGACATTTTTGCGTATTTCAGATTTTGGTTGCTGTCCCATGGGCGCACATGTGCAGTGCTTGTGGGTTAGACATACAGTGCACCGGCGTCACTGGCTTGCATTTCAGGGACCAAATTGTGGATTTATTTTTGAAGTCCCACATCAATGTAATTTGTATGTGTTTGTACTATATGGATTATAAAGAGCAGCATTGCAAGCAGCATTGCAGCCCCGTCTTGTAGCCCATAGATGCACCAGTCATAGCTCTCCCAGAAACGTGCATTGAAGAAAACAAACAGTACTTCTTTTGAAATGGAGCTCACTTGCTTGATCGCCGCGGTGATATTCTTTTTCTGAAAGGTTCACTATATTGCCAAAGTGCAATTTTTTTGAAAAAAGATTTATTTTTTATGCAGCTCACTCTGTTGTTGTGTGCAGTAGAAAATAAAATTGGAAAAGAACAATTGATGAAGCACACTCACCTCGTCCCTGCGGTGGATACTCGTTGATAAAAAACGTTACGGAGACGATAAAAGAAAAATAATGTGGTTCACTTTTCATAGTATCGCGGTTCACCAACGTTCGACGCGAAAATTTACATCCCACAAAAAAATAAAATTTACGTCCCACAAAAAGAAATCATGCAGTGCACTTGTCTGTCCAATGAAATGCGGTTTTTAGTCTGAATAGGTGCGGTTTCCCGTCTGATGCAGTACGGCTCGTTTACGGTAGTGTCGAGGTTCACTTTTCATAGTATTGTGGTTCACCAATACTCGACATGAAGTGCACTCCACCTCGTTTAGGAAACATTACGTCCCACAAAAAAAACATGTAGTGCACTTGTTTGTCCGATGAAGTGCGGTTTGCATCCAATGTAGTTCGGTTTTCAGTCGGATGAAGTACCCACGTCGATTTGGGTGTCGCGAAAAACAGTGTCCGCATTTCAGTAAATTCGAAATTCCTCTTAAACCGTAAAGAATTAGAGAGAGTGTTCTACATGAAAGAGTTGTGTATCGTCGATATCTTTCCGATGGCATATCGTTTAAATCATTCCGACCATTGGTTTGCAAAAATTTCGCCAAAAACGACCGCTGCCACTCGTCGTCCGCCGCACGATTTTCAAAATTAACTTAAAAACGTAAGGAATTTCAAAAATATTTCAACATATGAAAGTTGCGCCTCGTTCGTAGCTTTCCAACGGCGTATCACACGCCTCGTTTCGACAAACGGTTCAAAAACTAGAGCGAAAAGAGTACCGAAAATTTGAAAAAATTTGAAAAACAGAATTCCGCGATTTAGTAAATTTGAAACTGCTCTTAAACTGTAAGGAATTAGAGAAAAAATTATATATGAAAAAGATGCGCCTCGACGATATCTATCCGACGGCGTATCGTTTGTTTCATTCCGACGAGCGGTTTAGAAGAAATCGCGAAAAAGTGCTCGCTGCCACTCGTCATGGGCCGCACCATTTTCAAAACTGATCTTAAACCGTGTGGAATCTCGAAAAGTGTTCAAAATGTCGAAGTTGCGCCTAATCCATAGCTTTTCAAGGGTATATTACACACCTCATTCCGATAAACGGTTAAAAAATTAAAGTGTAAACAGTACCTAAAAAATAACGCGTGCAGTTTTTTTCGACGAGAAGTTCACTCGTGTGAGTACTGCAGCACACTTGGTTCAAAGAATGACGTGCACTTGCGTTCAGCGTGCAGTGCGGAAGTGGTGTGCAGAATAGGTATTCTGCTAATATTAGCAGAATAGATCGTCTGTATATATATACTAGTCCCCTCCCACCTCTTCAACGCGTACTATATACCACCATAACAAAAACAAAAAAGATTCTACCTTGCTGGTCAAATTAACCTCACTACCGGCTGTTCGTCAAAGTGATGGACGACGACCTCGTGAGCCCACAGAAAGCAACATACGTGAGTATCGAGTGTCGTGTAGGACAACCATCTACTGGGAGCATGTTTACTCCCCGTGCAACAAATTTCAAACAATGAGAATCTTGATTTTTAAATTCTAGTAGATCCAAAAATTATTTGAAGTTCATGAAACTTAGCGTGTTGTCATATGGACACCAATAGAAAGTTGCATTGTACTTTTTTGGTCAAATTTGAGACCAATTTTGATGTAATCTTTATCTAATTACAAACGGGAGATTATTAATAATTGGGAACCAATATCCCTAACGGACTTTTTATTCGAACCGTGAGCGTTAGACCAACAATGGATATGTCTCATGCTTCGGTTAAGCAAAAAATAAAGCGGCATCATTAATCATCCAAATAGAAAAACAATATATGTGCCGCCACGCGACCCGTGTACTGTGCGAGCAGGCGTGAGTTGACGGGAAGCATGCGAGCAGTCCGCCGTGCAGGTAGACTGAGAGGCGTGCGTGCTGGTGTGAATTGATGGAGGCGTGGTCGCTGTGCAGTGTCATCGGGAGGCATGTGAGTAGCTGTGTGACATGATGGTAGGCATGCCAGCAGTCTGGTGCGCAGTCTCACAGGGAGGTGAGACAGCGGTTTGACCGTGGCCCGCCTCTCTCGCACTACTCCATATTAATGGTGCGCCCGAGCGGCCGCACCCCCCATCCTCGCCACACACACAATCCCCTCTCTCCGCTTGCATCCTCGATGCCGCTCTCACTCATCAAAGCCGTAAGTGTATGAGGATGCCGCCGAAGCGCCCCATCGGAGGGAGTGGCGACGACGGGGCTACTAAAGCACCGGAGCACGGCATGGAGATGGAGATAGAGGTTGCCGTCGTACACGGCGTCGAGCTTCTATAGCCGGGGGTAGAGTTTCACACTGACTCTTGTGACGACTCGGGTGACGACTCCGACAACCACTCCGGCAACGACTCCAACGATGACGGACAACTGGTTAGTCATCTATACCCATTTATGTATCAAATAGATCCCAGGGTTTCTCTGGTTACTCCTGCCTCCCCCTTTTTGGAATAGAAATCCTATGGTAATGTTCTCCCAATCCATGAAATCTGAGTAAGTTTCGTTAGATCCGTGTAGTGTATTGATTGTTTGAATGGCACAAGTGAGAAGTGATTAGTTGTTTCATCAGTGGGAATGATTTCTGCTAGTAATTCGACTAGGGTTAGTGTTTGTGCTAATAATTCCTAGCCAGAACTTGACAATTGATTTTGAATGACCTACATATGTTTGTGCCATTATTTTCTTCAAGATTGGTCTATACATAGACGAATGTGCTTAAAAATCAAACCATAATCTCTGGATATGTATAAATAAATAGCCATAAACTCCTAATCCTACTTCACGGCATGTAATACTTGATTTGATGCCAAATTTTGGCAACTACCAAATGTTCGCTAGAGATTAATTTGTAACCATTAATTTGACGCCAAATTTTTTTAACTATTTGTATAGGTGCTGTCTGACGATGTGGACAGTGAGGATGAAGATGTCCAGAGGAGGAACAAGATGCAAATCCTGAGGAAGCTTTATGTGGGAATGCATAACAGGCGTATTAGGACCTGGAACGGCGGCTATCGATGCCCATTCTGCAACCACAAGCATGATGACGCGTATCAATGTGTTCTGGCACATGCAAGAAGACGGGCCATTGGATCCTTCGAAAAGAAGTATGCTCGCCGGGTGGAGCATGGTGCGTACGCCGAGTACCTGGAGAAGCTTCGGGATTGTGCCAGCTTGTGAGATGAGATGTGGGATCGAACTATATAGGTACGCTTGACCATGCTTAATGACGGTTGAACTATGCTTGTGTACGTGTACGCTTGTTATCTACGTCTGAATATGTTTAATCTTTGTTTACTTATGTCTAACTGTAGGATATAGATGTAATCAGTTTGGTTGATGGAATCTACCTCCATCGTCGTTTATTGGTTCCCTTTGTAATTTGTGTTAAATGTTGAGCAAAGATTTAACTGACAAAATGTTAGTGCAGGTCAGCAAAACTTATATCGTTGGATGTGTATTTGAACATAGTGTTCAATCATATAATTTTTGGTGACATGCATAAACATTTCTTAGTCAAATATTTGGTCGAAATTTGGCACAAATTACAAAGGGGACCAATAAACCAGGACGGAGGTAGTACGTCAATCACAGACGGTTCCCAAAATTGGAACCATGTGCAATGACTTCCATTTTGCTTGTTGCTTCAATCACACCACGGTTCCCAAAATTGGAAGCATGTGCAATGGCTTCCGTTTCGCTTCTTGCGTCAATCACACACGGTTGGCTCTAGCAAACCGTTTCCTCCGAAATTGTTTGTGGGACAGAAAACCCTCACCACCCAATTCAAAAAAGGAAAAATAAAACCCTCGCCATCCCCACGTCACAAAAACCCTCACCCCCGCCCGCCACCCCATGCCTCCGGTCCCCATTCACACCTGCACAAGCTCCTCCGCGTGTAAGCATGGCACCGCCGATCGCGGCGTAAGCACTTAGCTCGGTGCCTGCCGCTGCCGCCAGGCTGCCGGCAAAAACCACTGCATTTCGCCACTTCCGCTTGCCGCCGCCTCGCCATCGACATTGTCGATGCTGCTCACGGTCGACCCAGCTCCGCTTGTTTGGGGAATCTGTCGTACTGAGGTTTTTTTATCATGGACGACAAGGTAACTAATTTAATGAGATATTATTCATCTCTCATCCCAGTTCATCAGCCTCCTTTAATGACCTGGCAGAAATCGCTGTGAATTCATTTTTATTCATGCTGATTTGAGGGTTTTCTTTCATTCATAGATTGTACAGTGCACCGACACATCAGGACCTTGTGACCTCCGCCAGAGATTCCATCTCACCGTACTAGATGACTTGAGCATGTGCGCGGTATGTTCAATCTCACCCTAAATCGGTTTGCATGACCTACTTTTCTCAAGATATTCTAAATATTGCTACATTTGAATAAAAGGTGCCACATGCACCATATACGTCAAAGGGGATTTTCCCCTCTTCTTTCTGTATTAGGCAAATTAATGTTGTATTGTTCTTTCGATTACTCTCATATCTCCATGACATCATGTTTACCCTATCTGTTTAATTATAGTTTTTTGTCCTTCGATTTGAACTGCTGTATAGTTCTTTCAATTTGGGCCCATATTTGCATGTTACCATATTTTCTTTAACAATCCTACCATTTTCAGCGGAGTATCCCTTGCTATGCAATAGATTATGTAGTGCACACTTTTTCCTTTTACATAGATCAAGGCTGCACGGATGTCATACTACATACAAACCATGGATTTACAATCATTGCTACTATGTTACTTGATGAACGTGGTGACTCCTATTTTGGCGCTGCCTTTTGGAAAGAAATTTCTTAGTTTTATGTACTGAAAGCTAGCACTAAAATTGGACTGCACATAAAAGGGCCTGTGTCGGTGTTCTGGATTCGGGGGTATCCAGCCCTGCCTGCCTGCGGCCCACCACGTGGCTCCATCGGCGGCCTGGTATGACCCAGCTTCAACACCAACACCACAAGACCCTCGCGAGGGGCCAAGCCTCCTGAGGCGGGCAACGCCAAGACCCCCGAAGGAATCAGCCTCCTCATGAGGGCTCCTGAGGGGCGGAGAGTTCTATGCAAGTTACCTCACGAGGCTCAGCTTATGTGAGCCATGACGACCAAGGTCAGGTGGGCCCCAGGCGGGCGCAGAGCAAAGGTTTCCTCTTTGGTGCAAAGGACGAAAGCCATAGGCACGGAGTCCCGACGAATCAGCTAAGGTTTCCATTCTGGTCAAAGAAGACCAAGACCGCCAGGACGGCAGGACGGAGGTCATCGACGAGCCTACTGCAGCGTCACGACCAGAGGCTTTTTGCAAGCGAAGACTACTTTTGTCAGGATAGACTGTACTACTTGTCCCCTTTAAAATCCGGCCATTGTGGGATCCCTTCCCGCTCATATTTGGGAAGAGGACCAAGGCCACTATAAATAGGACGAGCCACCACCATATAAGAGGGGACGGGATCAGAACAAGTTGAGTTAGCATACACCACACTAGCTCAAGAACACCTCACCTCCTGAGGCTTGTTCATCCTCTGCACTAGTTCATCCTCAGCCTTCCGAGGCAATCCACCACACCACCCTAGGTTAGGGTATTACACCACAACGGTGGCCCGAACCAGTATAAATCGATGTGTATTTGTGTCTCTTTGAGCTCGACGCGCTAGGCATAGGAGGATCGCGAGTAGGCAGGCTTGGCAGGTTGAGATCTCCGCACGCACCCCAGAATTTGAACCTCTCAAGGGTTTGCGGATCCCTAAATCCGACATTTGGCGCTCCAGGTAGGGGTGTGTCAGATCCTCTCTTCCGTCGTTTGATCCACCACCGCTCGGACACCTCCATGGCCGATGCGCACCGGGCTCGCACCGAGCATCGGGCTGCAGTCGCCGCCCATGTTGCTCAGACGGCACCGGTGGGTGACGGCTGTGTCCGTCGCACTTCTTCTCCGGTGGCCAATGCCGCCACGGGCCCTGCCGGCCACGAGTAGCAAGCTTCATCGCTGCACCCATCGGTGCATCGTGACGGCCGCACCGCTACTCCATCACTGACCCCAGCAGCTTCGTCATCCCACGCACGTCGCGCTCAGGTGGACGCGCAGGCTGCTCTACTCACGGCGTGGGTGAGGAGGCCTGGATTAAGGGGTCCTCGGACAGCCGGACTATATACTTTGGCCGGACCGTTGGACTATGAAGATACAAGATTGAAGACTTCGTCCCATGTCTGGATGGAACTCTCCTTTGTGTGGAAGGCAAGCTTGGCAATTCGGATATGTAGATCTCCTTCTCTGAAACCCACTCTGTGTAACCCTAGCCCCCTCCGGTGTCTATATAAACCGGAGGGTTTAGTCCATAGGACAACAACAATCATAATCATAGGCTAGCTTCTAGGGTTTAGCCTCTATTATCTCGTGGTAGATCAACTCTTGTAATACTAATATCATCAAGATCAATCAAGAAGGAAGTAGGGTATTACCTCCATCGAGAGGGCCCGAACCTGGGTAAAACATCATGTCCCCTGCCTCATGTTACCATTAGCCTTAGACGCACAGTTCGGGACCCCCTACCCGAGATCCTCTGGTTTTGACACCGACAGCGGGAGCTTCTTCGCTACCACCCGGTGGGTGATCTCTACGGGGAGTGTCTCAAGCAGATCGCCGAGCTTATCAGCGTTGTGCACGGGGGCTCATACAGGTTGGCTCGCTTGCTTCCTCAGCAACCACCTACAGCGGGCGACGTGGCGCACGGGGCTCCTCCACCACCTCCGGCCCGGGGCGCCATCATCGAGCCAAGGCATATGGCTCCACGGCGCGACCCACAGTGCCCGGTGCCGGCTCGGGATGACGTGAGCTGCCAGGTGGTGCAGCGTCCCCAAGAAGAAGCGCACGTGCTTCCAGCACCCCATCACCAGGCTCGTGTCCCGCCATAGGAGGTGGTGGTGCGCGTGCACCAGGATCATGTTCCACCCCCTCGACGACCTCCGGTGGCCACGGCGGGATGTCGCGCGTTGACCCCAGAGCTCCACAACATCGTCTGGCCAAGCAAGTTCAAGACCGACCTGCCTCAGCGCTACGGCGGCACCGCCGACCCCGCCGAGTTCCTGTAGCTCTACGAGCTGAGCATCGAGGCAGCCAACGGCGACGAGAAGATCATGGCAAACTGGTTCCCGATGGCCCTCAAGGATGGCGCGCGTTCTTGGCTCCTAAACCTGATCGAGGGGTCAGTTTCTTCTTGGGAGGAGATGCGCAGCCATTTCATCGCCAACTTCCAGGGCACTCGTGACCGTCCGCCGGCCGCGGGTGACCTGCGCCGTATCAAGTAGCAACTTGGAGAAACCCTGTAGAAGTATATCCAATGCTTCAACAATGTTCGCCTCAAGATTCCCAAGGTGTCCGACGAGGCCATCATCTCCGCGTTCACCGATGGCGTCCGCGATGTCAAGATGAAGGAGGAGATCGCCATCCACGAGGATCTCTACACTGCTCTGGAGATGTTCAACATGGCGAATAAGTGTGCAAGGGCTGAGGAAGGATGCCTCTCCCTTCTCGAGCTCCCCGATGCTGATCTAGAAGACAAGAAGACCAAGACCAAGGACGTGAAGCGCAAGGGGCCAGCCGTGCTTGCGGCCGAACCAAAGATGAAGCGCTGCCGCGACCACCACGAGTCATCCAAGAGCAAGCGGCCATTCTGCACCTTCCACAATGTTTACAACCACAACACAAGCGACTGCCAGGAGCTCAGGGCTCTTCGTGACGGGTGCCTTGGTCGACACCCCGAGCGCAATGATCAAGGCTACGGTCGCGGCGGTGGCCGAGGTGGATGACATTGGGATGGACGCGACCGTCGTCAGGAGTGGCGCGACCAGCCTTGTGAGGACCGCTAGCAAGGCCAGCCTCGCGAGGGCGACTGGAGGGAGCAGCCTCGTGAGAATCGACCTCAAGGCAACACATCTTTGCCTCCTCTGCCTCCACCGCCAACGAGGAATGAAGAACAGCACCAGGACGAGGGGGCCGGGGTCTTCCTGGAGCCTCGGGCCATTGCTTGCATCTTGGGTGGCTCACAGGCCCCGGCTTCCCACCGCGTCTTCAAGCAGTCTGCACGCGAGGTGAATGCAGCGCTCCCCAAGCCTGAAGCAACTCGCCCTCTTAGGTGGTCCAAGTGCGCCATCACCTTCGACTCCTTAGACCGGCTCAAGTGCGTGGCCACCGCCGGCGCGCTCCCCATGCTCTGCTCCCCCGTCATCAGCAATGTGGTCATCGCCAAGACTCTCATTGATGGCGGAGCAGGACTCAATGTTCTCTTTGTTCAGATGTTCGACAGGCTCCACGTGCCATACTACCAGCTTCACCCCACTAAGCCATTCTCAGGAGTGACCGACGGATCGACACACCCGATCGGGCAGGTTGGCCTCCTTGTCACCTTTGGCGAGCGCAACAACTACCACACTAAGCAAATGCACTTCAACTTCACCGACATCCACCTACCTTACAACGCCATCCTAGGGTACCCAGCACTAGCCAAGTTCGTGGCGGCCATGCACCATGGCTACAACGTCTTCAAGATGCCAGGAAGCGATGGCGTCATCACGGTCCCCTGTCAAGAGAAGGATGCGGTGTGCTCCCTCGAGCGCGCCTTCCACGCTGCGGCAGTTGAAAACCCCGAAGACGAGGACGGCGCCCTCCCTCCTGAGGTCGCACCCAAGATGAAGAAGTTGCAGCTGGGACAGGGGTCTCGTGAGGAGGCATCACTCAAGGATGCAGCGCTCAGCCTCGCGTCACCTGACGCGGCACCTTCACCCATCGCATAGGAAGGCGCGCCCAGCGCTCCTCTCAGGCTGGGCTCGGGGGCTCTCCCTCAGAGGGCCTCATATCTAGCCATTGTCGAGAGGGAGGCACTCGGGCACCATGTGGAGGCGCTCTTCAGAGCACGCTTCCCAGGAGAAGGCATCAGGCGTGAGGCACCAGGCGTTCAAGAGTTCATCAGCAAGGCAATCGAGGAGATTTAGGAAGGAAGGGTTCTGCAAGGTGATCATCGCGTGCCGCGTGGCGTGGCTCACTGCCATGGCGAGGGTAAGGAGTTTCGCGTCTGCATCGACATCCCTGGGCTCAACAGGG
Source organism: Triticum aestivum (assembly GCF_018294505.1). NCBI lineage: Eukaryota > Viridiplantae > Streptophyta > Magnoliopsida > Poales > Poaceae > Triticum > Triticum aestivum. Next base: position 218,950,089 of record NC_057804.1, on the reverse strand, counting down.
TTGCGTCTCAGCAGCTCATGTGGCCGTCTCGTGTCGGCCGATGCGAGGGTCCGCCTCACAGCTACGTCTGCATGCCTTTTGGCCATGCGGGCGTGGCTGAGGCGTTCCAGCGCTACATGAGGGACGCTCGGACGGCCTGCAAGGCCAGGCACCAGGCGGTCCTGGCGGAGATGGAGGAGCACCTTTAGGAGCCTCTCGGTCCCTCCGAGCCTCCTGAGGCTCAGCACCAGAGCGGCTCATGAGGAACGGCTTCAGTGGCGCGTGTTTTTTGGCTACTTCAACACCTTTTCAGCAATGAAACAAGGTGACATCTCTCTAGTTCGTTCAGTTTGGGGGCGCCCCTCGGGCTGCATCATCCCCAGGCCGTGTGGGTCTAGCCCTACGGCATGTATTGTTTTGCATCCACTAGAATTATCTAACCATTTATGTGAGTTTGTTTATGATCATCACCCTGTGGCCACCGCCTCGTGGCCCTTCATGTGTGCTAACTAATACCTCTCCTGCATCGCTGCATGATAACTCACGTTGGCACGGCACTTGTGCTCGAGTACGTCCCTGCTATGCTGATAAACCCAGGGATCGAGCTCTGGTTTGCAGCCCGCCTCACGTACACGACCTCACCAGGTCCTCGGTGCCACTGTCTTACGCCGTGGGCTGTAGGCCCTCTCCGTAGGGATTCCCGGTCTTGCCTGTCACCTAACCTGCAGGATCACCTAGCGATGGGCCGCGGGTCATCCTGGACAACCACCACCTGGCCTTGCGAGTTGCTTGCGTGTTAAAGGGGGGTCTCCCGACCATCGCGCCTCGGGAGCTCCTACCGGTCCTCCAGCCCTCACCCATTGGCCTTGACCACGGCATCGCGACCTGGCAAACCAGCGGCGACTGAGGCTGCTCGAGGGCTGGGTCCCGAGGACGTAGAGCACCATGGCGAGTGAGGCAGGAAGGTGGCCAATGCAGGTCACGCCAACAGGCATCGGAGCAAGCATCATCTCCCTGATAGACCACGACGCCAAAAGATAAGCCTCGGCTCGCTACAACACTAGTTTCCCTCCCCGCATGCCCCGCCTTGCAGTTCCATTTTGGAAGTTCTACTCCCCTTTTTGATTCTCTGTGCAGCTGCTTGCATGCCAAGGGGGACCTCATGAGCATCGCGTCTTACGAGCTCTTACCAGACCTCGGGCCACTCACCTCCTAGCCTTGACCACGGCATCACGACCTGGCATACTAGCGACGGCTGAAGCCTGCATGGGGATTGTGTCCTATCGGCGTAGAGCACCACACTGTCTAGGGAAAAGAAAAGGGAGGAACCGTGCCAAACTGGAATACACGCATCCATCACTAAATCAAAAGAAACAACGTTGATATTAAATACATTCCGATCCTTACAAGCCCCACAAGGGCTGATCTCCATTCCGCGCAGGGAAGGCAACTACTAGGCCCCACGGCACTGCCGGCGATGCCGGGCAGCAGCCGCAATCGCACTCCGGCCTCGACGGGAACTTGGCGGCACGTAGCTATCGTCGCTCGACTCCGGAGAATCACAGGGCTCAAGAGAGTCACTGGATTCCCAGGAGTCCTCACTGGTGCTGGACGAAGCGCTAAAGGGGGCAGCGACATATCCAGCACCCACTACGATGTCCCTCGAGTTATCTCCTCCGGGGCAGCATTCCAGACGCTTGCCCTCCTCGTTGAAGACCTTGAAGAAAAGGTTGGTCACACCATCATACTCGAAGTGGATCGCAAGGGCTCCCCCGCGCAACAAGCCCGAGCGATCTCTCCCCATCCTCGCATCATGAATACATCTCCAGGCGGCACCACCTCGACTTCAGCTCCGGTGGCCAAGCTGCGGCACCCTGCGTGCTGCAGCCACAGCTCAACCTGTCCCCTTGGAGGCAGCTCATGGGCAAAGAACCGTGGGAGTTGGATCCAGGTGTCGGGAGGCATCACCGCCCACACCATGAACACGTGCGAGCTACCCTCGGCATGGGTCCGTGGCACCGTCGGCAGGGCAATGGCGGCCCTTCCATCTTCATCGGGCGCCACTCGACGGTGCACTCCTTCATCTTGAGCACGGGCGTATAGGGGGAGGGGGAAGCCAGGCGGAGGCCTCGATTGCCAAGGCCTGGCCACCTCTCGCCCCGCGCCGACATCATCAGGGAGCCGGAGCCGTTTCTTCGGCGGGAGAGGGTCAGGCCCCTCCCTAGGAGCATCCCCCTTCTCTGCCGCCGAGTACCTCCTGATCGGCGCCATGGGAGCAAGATGGAGAGGAGAAGAGGCAGGCGGGAGCAAGACGAAAGAGAGATGGGCAGGGGCCCCGCCCGCTCGCACATTCATAGCCAGGAGAAGGTAAATTGTTGGCCTCTGATACGTCTCCAACGTATCTATAATTTTGATTGTTCCATGCTATTATATTACCTGTTTTGGATGTTTATGGGCTTTACTTTACAATTTTTTATCATTTTTGGGACTAACCTACTAACCGGAGGCCCAGCCCGTATTGCTGTTTTTTGCCTATTTCAGTATTTCGAAGAAAAGGAATATCGAACGGAGTCCAAACAAGATGAAACCTTTGGGAGCGTGATTTTTGGAACAAACTTGATCTAGAGGACTTGGAGTGCAAGTCTAGAAGCAGTCGAGGCGGCCATGAGGGTGGAGGGTGCTCCCCCCCTACTAGGCACGCCCCCTATCTCGTGGGCCCCTCGGGTGTCCACTGACCTACTTCTTCCTCCTATATATACCCACGTACCCCGAGAACATTAGAATAAGCCACGAAAACCTAATTCCACCACCACAACCTTTTGTATCCACAAGATCCCATCTTGGAGCCTTTGCCGGCGCTCCGCCGGAGGGGTAATCAACCACGGAGGGCTTCTACATCAATACCATAGCCCCTCTGATGAGTTGTGAGTAGTCTACCACACACATTCGGGTCCATAGTTATTAGCTAGATGGCCTCTTCTCTCTTTTTGGATCTCAATACCATGTTCTCCTTGATCTTCTTGGAGATCTATTCGATGTAACTCTATTTGCGATGTCTTTGTCGAGATCCGATGAATTGTGGGTTTATGTTCAAGTTTATCTATGAGAAATATTTGAATCTCCTCTGAATTGTTTTATGTGTGATTAAGTTATCTTTGCAAGTCTCTTCAAATTATCAGTTTGGTTTGGCCTACTAGATTGATCTTTCTTGCAATGGGGGAAGTGCTTAGCTTTGGGTTCAATCTTGCGGTGTCCTTTCCTAGTGACAGCAGGGGCAGTAAGGCACGTATTGTATTGTTGCCATCGAGGATAAAAAGATGGGGGTTATATCATATTGCATTAGTTTATCCCTCTACATCATGTCATCTTTCTTAATGCGTTACTCTGTTCTTTATGAACTTAATACTCTAGATGCATGCTGGATAGCGGTCGATGTGTGGAGTAATAGTAGTAGATGCAGGCAGGAGTCGGTCTACTTGTCACAGACGTGATGCCTATATACATGATCATGCCTAGATAATCTCATAATTATTCGCTTTTCTATCAATTGCTCGACAGTAATTTGTTCACCCAGTGTAATACTTATGCTATCTTGAGAGAAGCCACTAGTGAAACCTATGGCTCCGGGTCTATCTTTTATCATATAAGCTTTCAATCTACTTTTTTTTGCATCTTTACTTTTCCAATCTATATTATAAAATACCAAAAATATATTTATCTTATCATACTATCCCTGTTAGATCTCACTTTTGCAAGTGGCCGTGAAGGGATTGACAACCCCTTTATTGCGTTGGTTGCGAGTTCTTTGTTTGTTTGTGTAGGTCAGTGGGACTTTTGAGGAGCCTCCTACTAGATTGATACCTTGGTTCTTAAAAAATGAGGGAAATACTTACGCTATTATCGCTGCATCACCCTTTGCTCTTCAAGGAAAACCAATGCAAGCTCAAGACGTAGCAGCCTCCCATGATTTCCAGTAATGATGATCCTCCCTGCATGCAGCATATAGCTGTCAAGTCGAACAGGTGCTGAGGCAGCATGAGGAAGTGGAGTCGCCCACGTCCCATCAATCGCCATGCGTAATCAAGGCCGCAGGCGGTTAGGGCCCGCGGCGCTTCGCACTTGCCCTTTGGCTTCGTCTGGAAGACAAGTCCGAGCGCGCCTTGGGCCCGGGGGCTACTATCAGCGTCTTGGATTCGGGGGTATCCAGCCATGCCTACCTGCGGCCCAGGACGTGGCTCCATCGGTGGCCTGGTACGGCCCAGCTTCAACACCAACACCACAAGACCCTCACGAGGGGCCAAGCCTCGCGAGGCGGGCAACGCTAAGACCCCCGAAGGAATCGGCCTCCTCAGGAGGGCTCCTGAGGGGCAGAGAGTTCTATGCAAGTTACCTCACGAGGCTCAGCTGACGTGAGCCATGATGACCAAGGCCAGGCGAGCGCTAGGCGGGCGCAGAGTGCAGGTTTCCTCTTCAGTGCAAAGGAGGCAAGCCACAGGCGTGGAGTCCCTAGGAATCAGCCAAAGGTTTCCATTCCGGTGCAACAAGACCAAGACTGCCAGGACGGCAGGACGGAGGTCATCGACGAGCCCACCGCAGCATCACGACCAAAGGCTTTTCGTAGGCGAAGACTACTTTTGTTAGGATAGACTGTACTACTTGTCCCCTTTCAAATCCGGCCGTTGTGGGATCCCTTCCCGCTCATATTTGGGAAGAGGACCAAGGCCACTATAAATAGGACTAGCCACCACCATAGAAGGGGGGACGGGATCAGAACAAGTAGATTTAGCATACACCACACTAGCTCAAGAACACCTCACCTCGTAAGGCTTGTTCATCCTCTGTACTAGTTCATGCTCAGCCCTCCGAGGCAATCCACCAGACCACAACAGTGGCCCAAACCAATATAAACCGCTGTGCCTTTGTGTCTCTTTGAGCTCGATGCACTAGGCTTAGGAGGATCGCGAGTAGGCAAGTTGGGCAGGTTGAGATCTCGGCACGCACCCCAAAGTTTGAACCTATCAAGGGTTGGCGGATCCCTAAATCCATCAGCTTGGTCATGAGATATATGCTAACTTCCCCGACAAAATCATCAGTCCTGAGTTTGTTCGAAGTAAGTTATCTTTTCAACTATCTGCATGTTGACTTACCCAGCAATGTTTAATGAACTGTGTAGTATTTAAGAAACCAATTGTTATTCCCTTTTCTTACTATATACCTACCTAATAACTTCTAGTTACCAATACCATTTTCTATTGCCCTGTTTGAACTAAATATTCCCTGTACTCCCATTTCTATCAGAAAGCGCCGCTGACAAGGAGACTCCAGAGGTGGAGAACAGGTCTACCAACAAGCGGAGGCGGGGCAAGCTAGAACCGCAAGCGACTCCAGTAGGCATAGACTTCATCAGCAGCCTCCCCGATGATATGTTGACAGTCATCATCTCCCTCATCCCAATCAAATGTGGGGTGCAGAAAACCATCCTTTCCCGGTGGTGGCACTCCCCTATGGAACTTCACCCCTCTCGACCTCATCAACACGGAGGAGCTTTGCCATGGCTATTGCAAAATCTTGGATGTGTTCTCCAAGATCCTCGGCAGTCACCCTGGCCCAACCAGTGGCCTTAGAATGGGCAAGTTGCGTTCCAACGGCAGGGACCAAGCCAAGCTTGATGACTGGTTCGGATCCCCCGCCCTAAATCAGCTCGAGGAGCTCACTTTTGATGATGGTCATATGCGCTCGCTGCCAACGTTCGCGCTCCGCCTCGAGCCCACCCTGCGCGTCGCCAAGTTCAGGAATGTCGTTCCCCCCTCCTTAGTGACGCGCCTGCTCTTATTCTACCATGACTGAAGCACCTCGAGCTCGTCGTTGTCTGCCTCTCAAACAGTGACATGGAGCGCCTACTCCATGGCTGTACTGCACTCGAGTACCTTCATCTTCAGGCAATCAATGGGTTGAGAACATTCCACATCACCTCCATGACTCTCCGGACTATTTATGTGTGTTGCTGGTTTGGCAGGAAGACATCACAAGATGTGTACCATGGTTTGGTCATTGAGGACACACCTGCACCTGAGAGATTACTTGTACTTGATCAAGTAAGTCCAACAAGAATCAATGTCATTTCTGCGCTAAAAATGATAGTGTTGGGCTACTCATTTGACCAATACTCTGAACTTGTTATTGGATCCACACCCGTTCAGGTACAATAGCCACCTTCTACATCTCCTTCTACAAATTAACATTATTTCTAATTTTGAAGATGTTTCTTCGTCTATCAATCAGAAAATGATTCTGACAAGCCTAGCCATAAAACTGCGCACAATGAAGGTCTTGGCATTAGAATCTATCGGCCCCAACCTAGAGCAAGTTGTCACTTTCCTGAGATGCTTTCCGTGCCTGGAGAAGCTATATATCAAGGTGATGTTCCTTTCCTGTTAAATGTTAACCATAAGGGAGATCAATTTGTGACACCTTTTCCCAAGTTTACAATGACAACAATTTTTGAAGGATTCGTTTGGAGGATTTCAGTACATACATGTCTCCTTTTCCAAGTTTACAATGACAATGCTTGATCCATATGGTTACAATCCATATGCATTTCTCCTTTGGATTCATCTGTACTAGTTTTCTTAGGGAACTTTTCATCCACTCCAACATCTTGTGAAGATGGAGGATGGCATGTTAATGCCCATGTTAATCATGTCAGATCGAAGATGGCATGTTAGTGCATTTTACAAATCCTGCAAACCAAATAGGCCTGTAGTAGTGTTCAAAACTGCATCTAGGCACTAACACGTTTTCTTCTTTTGCTGATGAGATTAGGCCCAATGGTGGATAATGTGATACAATATGACAATCACGTCGAATGCCTAGATCTGCATCTCTCAGAAATTACTTTGAACTTCTACTGAAGGACCTTACCGGAGATTATATTTCTTTGTTGTCAGAGCAAGGGTGCTAAAGGTAATGAGGTTTGCCCTACATTTATTTCAGAAAAATGAATGGTTTGTTGATCAGCGTCGGCGCCTACGGCATAATGGAATTGGCTCCAAAAATTCTGAATTTCATTTTGGAACATAAGATGACAGAGTAATCGAAACTCATCGTGTCATCCCCATACATGACTTCCTAGTGGTTGACCCCTTTGCAAGAGTTGTGAGATTTCGAAACCAGACTTAGAAGTGGTAATATTACTTTGAACCTCTCTGATATCCATGTTCAACGGATCAGCGTATGCGTTTGCAGCTAATGAGCTAAATTTCATTTCTAATATCAGTTTGAACCTTGTAATCTTCGAATTTGAGCCATATAACTCTAGAATTTGAACCTTGTAATATTTCGAGCCTTTGTGGTACAATCATTGAAATGGCATCGTATGAGACTCGTATATTTGTAGCACTATTTTGAACTTAATATGCAATGGTCTTAGATTTGATTTTATTAACCATTTTTGAATCTATTTACCTTGTCGATCTAACAGCACACGATCTGTATAGCTAACTCGACTACAATCTTGGACATTATTGCGCATAGTTGGTTTCTTCCACCGTGTGCCCTGTAGAGCGCATAATTAATTATTGCAGTCGAGTGTCCATCAACACCCTTCTATGTAACTTTGACGTCATCACCCACGGGTAAACTTACGACCGAAGTCATTCCACACACTTCATTTTTACAAAGCTTTTTGCCAATAAACGCCCATGATTTGTCCCTCTTCTAGCCGACGCGTGGCAAACCAGGCCGGGCGGGAAGCTTGCATGGTAAACTGCACGGTAGCACGAGAACAGGCTCACCGACGATACATTTCGTGCCTCTTTGAGCACAGACATGGTCAAACTGCGGTGCGGTGTTGTCAAGCATGCACTGGAATCCTCACTGCGGTGTGATGTTGTCAAGCGTGCACTGGAATCCTTCGCTATGAACACCGTAACAAGATGTGACAATCAGGCCGGCTGGCCCCCATTTGTTACATCGGCTATCTAACCCTTGTGTCTCTTCATCCTTTCGATCGCTCCCCACCATTGCAAGAAGCACACCCACCACGACAAATTGTTAGAGAGTATCCTGGGCGGCTCCAATGGCGCTCTGAGCGGCTGCCGACGACGAGCAACAGTTCACCATCCATGCCGTGGTGGACACCCACTGAAGGTTCGAGGAGCTCTCGGTGGTGTAAGCCAACCACCCGGTCTGGGCGGAGCACTCCATCCGCATCATGGAGCTGTTGCTTGCCGACAAGAAGTACAAGGTGGTCGGGTTCAACATCGAGCACACCCGCGCTCGTGCCAGGTCTTGTCCCAAGGTCGTCATTGCCCAGATGTGCGTGGGCCACCACGTCCTCGTCTACCACTACTGCCTGGACACAAGGCCTTGCGAGCGTTTCGCCAGGTTTGTCAATAGCCCCCACTACAAGTTCACTAAGGTGGACATCACCAACAATGTCAAAGTGCTCAAGAATTTGGGCATCACCTGGCAAAATCTTGTCGAATTCCAGGGCCAATACAAGATCAGGATCAGCAAGGATCATGAGAAGGACTGCCTGGTTCACCTCATCGAGGCCATCATCGACCCCTACTATAGAGGCATGAATGATTCCTGCAACAACGACAAGCGTGCATGACACTCGGCCTGGATGAAGGAACTCGACAAAGATCACGTCGTCTACGCGGCCAAGGAGGCGTACACGTGCTATGACATCTACAGGCGGATCGTTGACATGAGGAAGTGCCTCCTTCCCCAAAACGGTGAGGGATCCAGCTGGAAGCAGAGCAATGGCAACGTCATCGCAACAAGAATTAGATGATTAGATCCTCGTTTCTCCTAGTTTAGTATGCATGTAATTGCTTACTTTGGTGTGTGAAAATGCTATCTGTGTAGTCACTTGTGTAATTGTATGCTTAATTTGGTTATGCAATGCTTTATTTTTAATTATATTTGTTGACGCTCTGTAGATAGAGCAAATCACATCACACACAGACTAAACAAGGGAACCCGTCGGTGATGATTTCATCAATCACTGACAATTGTATACCAGCAATCGTTTGCTCACAACACACATGGCTTGTCAACAGGAATCGTCTGTGTTGTTATGTGTCTTCCCACACATTTTTGATTACAGACTTGTTTGTCGCGTATCACACACATCTTGTTAAGTTGAACCGTTTCTGTTCTCTTGGCTCAACGCAACCAGTTCATCCGAGTGAACTGTATGCCGTACACCTTCATCTAGCTGCCCATTTCTGTTCTTCCGCCTCATCACAAACAGTTCATCCGAGTGAACCGTATGCTGTGTATGACACATGCCTTCATCAGGCTGTCCGTTTCTTTTGTTCCTCCTCATCACAAACAGTTAATTGAACTAAAGCATATGCCCTGCATCGCACACGGAACCAAAATCTGAACCGTGTTTGATGCATACCTGATCGCAAATGTTTTGGACATTTTTGACGGTTCTCTGACACCACTGTTTGCGATTTTTGCATCGCACAAAGTTTCTCGAAGGGTCTCTGATCGTAGTGTCTCGTTAGCAGCATCCTGCAGTAGTGCGAGGCCTACTCCGCGCCACCAAATAGGTTGTACACTCATCGCATAGCACCTTCTCTTAACTGACCTCCCGGCGCCGACGTGGCTCGATCCCGCACCCCCATGGCGCGGCTACCTTGAAGCCGGCGTCGCGAGCGACATCTCCACGGTGGCTCTCCCCCAGCGCAAGGCCCCTTCAGCGACACAGTCCATACAAGCCGGATTTGCTTCTGCTGCTCCGGCTCCCACCCGCTCGCTTGCGCTGCTGCCGCTGCTCTGGCTCTCGCTCGCTCACGCTGCTGCTGCTGCTCCGGTGCTCGCTCGCTCGCTCACGCAGTTGCTGCTGCTCCGGCCCTCGCTTGATCACTCATGTTGCTACTGCTGCTCTGGCCCTCGCTCGCTCGCACTGCTGCTGCTGTTCTGGCCCTCGCTCAGTCGCTCACGCTGCTGCTCTGCTCCCCCCTCGCTCGTGCTGCTACTCCGCTCTTGCTCTCGCTCGCACTGCTGATGCTGGTACACGGGCTATAGCAGGTACACGAGTTGCTACTCTGGCTCTAGTTCGTGCTGCTCCTCCAGGCGTTGCGGCTCTGGCTGGTATCTGCTATTGTGTTCCCTATCTATCGCCTGCTGATTTAGATCACTATTTCTCTACCACTAATAGTCGAGCGGCCTAAACTACATTTGAAGTGCATCTCTGCTACCAGTGTGTTCAGTTTCGACAGTAACATTTGGATTCCATAGTAAATTTCAGTTTCGACAGTTAAGTCCAGAGTCAACAGTTTTTACCTCATCTGTTGTAGTTAGGTACTTTTTGGTGATGTAAATTTTCCATCTATCACTTTTTGGTAATGTATTTTACATCATCTATTGGAGATGCTATTAGAATCCCACTTGAGATTAACGATATCTGTCATGTACTGCTTCAGTCTCGACGTCTTACGGCTCGCCGCAACTGCTCCAACGATGGAACCATCCATCACAACAGAGCAGTGCCCTAGACGCCGTCTACAGATTCCTCTCCACACCTCCGACATCCACCTCTGCCTTAACTTCTTCAGCGACCAACCCGATGATGCGGAGGTCGACACGGCTACGGCAAAGAGGTTGTGCACTTGTCGCATCACTTATTACTCTACATTCATGCCCATCCATTAGGGCTATTTTGGTTCAAAAGAAAAACTAAAGGAAAAACATAGCAATAGGAAATTTTCATATGGCACTCTACTATTCAATTATTCATGCATTTTGTTGAATGGAGCAAAACATCCACCTGGACATACTTTCAAAATCCTATGCATGAAAACAAGACCAAGTGCATTAGTGGTAGAATAACATTCTAACCATTCATATGGTTTCACTTTAATTTGGCCAAGTTTCTTTACATTCCTTTGCTCTTCCAATTCCTGTGAACCAAACACCCAAGTTAACAGAAATCATATGTTTACAAATGCTCTATTTCCCATGTGCATTCCTATCCTATTTTGGTGTTTTTCCTATGCTTGCGTTTTTGGAATCCTGCAAGCCAAGGAGCCCTTACAAAACTACTTCAGTTACATGTAGGTGTCAAAGAAAACTTTGTGTGGTTTGTCCTGCTCCTACCGCGAAGTTGTCCACCTCACCTGAGCTGCTCCATTGTCAGAAGCATCCACCAAACCAGACATCACGACTCCTGACCGTCTTCCGCCACCTCTGATCTCCTTCCCTGCTGCCGGCACTCACCACAATGGCATCACCATCATCGACTCAGCATATGAACCTGAGGAGTACATGGGTGCACAAGAGATGTCGCACTCTTTTGTTTCTGCTTATATTATGCATTGCTTAATATTACCTGCTACTTTCAGTCTGGTCCAAATTAATGTTCAAACTTGAGTTTTAAAATTAGTTGTGGGGCACATATCGAGGTAGCAATGAATAGTATCTTTGTCTATTATTTGGCACATATAGAGGCTGCAATGAATAGTATATATTCCTATGTTGTTCATCTTGGGTGGGAAAGAAATAGTAAAGCAATCATCATATCTCTTTTTATTAAATTAAAGCTATCATCAGCCTGCTATCATTATTTTTGGATCTATCCACTAGTTGTTACCATCACTCTAGATTTCTGCATGCTCTCCTTACATAATCTCACTATATTTTTTTGTATGCATGTCAGATATTTTACATAGTCATGCTGAACATGTAGAGAAAAAGAGAAGAGTTTTGCGCGGCAATACAATGTCATGCAGACATCGCTCCATGGTGGGTTCACTGGCAAACCCTCCCCCTACCCAGATTGTAATCCAGAGGAAGATATCCGTTCTGAGGCGGATTCAGACGCAGCTGACCACTCCTATTTACCCCCAAGGTGTTTGCTCTAACTTGGCATGATGATGTTAGTCATATCATGCATATGTTGCCTTGAAGTGCCTACTTTCGACATCATATATGTCATCTGCTTAGATTAGACATGTTTTGTAATGCCACCTTTTTAGTTTCTATATCATATATGGGAATTATGCAGTCTCGTCTCTTTTAGCCAGCCTTAATATATGTGAAATATGCAATGCCATCCTGTTTAACCAGGCATCATATATTTGAATGATATCTTGCCCATCCTTTTCTTCATTACATTTCCATTTGTCGACAATGTTTGTACATTAAACTACTCTTCCTGTGAATCAGCCATTTGAGTTGGCGATGGAAAAATCTAGAGTGAAAAGAAGGTCTTTAGAGAAGATAGTACTACTTGTCGAAGCAGATCTGTTGCTGGTTCCTGATAGCTCCTCAGAGATGGATTCAGAGATAGATGACCAGTCCTATTCCCCCACCGGGGTGCATGCTCTAACTTGGCACGGTTATACTGCTCATATCATGCATATGGTGTCTCGCATTCCATAGTTTAGACACCATATACACAATATTCAACACCATGTTTTACTTCAGACATCATATATGCGAATGCCCTCTGCTTAGCATATAAATCACATATGTGAATTAAATCATGCGATTCTGATTACTTAGATAACATGTATGTGAATTATGTCATGCGAACCTATTTACTAAAGACATCATGTAATTATCTCATGCCATCCTGTTTAGTTAGTCATCATATCTTTGAATTATGTCATGCTATGCTATCCAGTTTAGATAGACATCATATATGTGAAATTATGTCATGCTATCCTTTTTGGTTATACAATGTACAGGTCAACTATTTCATGCCCTCTTTTTTCCACACTATCTATTGCATCTGTCTCTCATACAATGTCTGTACATTCAACTATGTTTCCTGTTTATCAGCCATTTGAACTGAACCGGGTGATGGCAGTATCTTGCGGAGTAAAAACACTGTCTTCAAATAAAATAGTGCTACCTTTTGGTGGACATAGCACCCCAGATGTACACGCATGAGAACCAGCCCTACCACACATAACCGAAACTCTCGCAGATTGTACCCCTACTGCAATGGACAGAGAACCAGCTTCACCCAGTCAACCCCAAGCCCAGCAGATAGTAACCCAGTTCCTCTTGACACAACAACATCTCCACCATAGAGCTCCCAAACAAGAGCAGTTAGTAAGGCAGCTCCAGTGCCCAAAGCGCCAGTACTACCACGGCGAACCCCAACTCCACCAGTTAGTACACCTATTCCTGTTGATGAAGCACAACCAACCATTCTTAGTTTAGCATCTATCGCATTTGATGTTGTTAAATCCTATGTGCGTATCTTCTCATCATGGAAATATTATACTAAAGATGAAGGAAAATGCCAGTTGCGGGTGTTTTTCCAGGAGTTATGTGTATGTAATGTTATTCATGGCAATTACTTTTCTTTGTCCCATACATTCTACCTCCATGATGGTTATAATACAGCAAATTTTCCCATTTTCTCTATAGAGCAGGACCGATTTGGAAACATAGGATTAAGTAACTTGTGCTAATAACTCTGCTATCTTCAACCTTGGTGGCAGTATCGAAATTACCTGAAGAAAACGTACTTCAGTGGCAAAGAAACTCATCAAATTCGCTTACGTTCTCTCGAGACACATTTACTGGATGATGACTGGGAACGCCTTGTTCTGTACTGGTCCCGAACCAGGTATGTCGTAAGGTCTATGAGCTCATTTTTTATTTTGAAGTACTATATGTCTGCGTCTTACTGTACTATTTTCATGTAGAAGAAGTGCTTAAACCTGAAGAACAACTATTCTCATTTAAGATTCCATTGCTACCATGCATACTTCTTTGCTCCTGTATCACTTTATTTACTCATACAAACTTATTTTTAAATTCAATGATCCAGTTGAAACTCCAATGGCACAACAGGTATGTTTACGCATGTTTCTTTAACAGGTTTGCTCTTATAAATAGCTTTGTTGATTTCAATTTCAATTGTGTATACAGTTGACTTCTTATATCATGCACATTACTCGCATCACAACAGAGCAACTAGTGTTGTTGTACATGTAGACCCGTGGTACCCATCTGAAATCTTGTTGTGCCATGTACTTTCCCATGCTTTGTATTCTTTCAGTGCTGCTTTGTCTTGAACTGATATGATTTGAACCGTGTCTCTATTTTGATTTGGTAAGACAATGCAGTGACCATGGGACATAAATATATGTTTGTTTGATGCCTTTATCATGTACTACTTGGTAATAGAAGACTTGATAGTTTAATCATGTCCACCTTACTAATGAACTGGTTCACCGAAATGAGTTTCATATACTAGTACATGCTAAACCTGTTATGTGTCTGCTTGTTTCCTCTTTTATAATGATGGCAGAATATTGGGGAATAGTGCCTTATTAAGCAATTGTAAAGGAAGCAATGCAGATAAGGTTCAAGATAGTGAGACATCCTTGTTGGTCTCCAACAAAGCTGATAAAACAACTAAGGAAAACTATCTTGAAGACAGTGAGGCAACCCCAAAGTCCTGTCTTGGTTTAGTGTTCGAGTTACTGGCCACTACCGCTGGCACAAGCTATTCAAACTCACTCTCTAAATCAGTTTGTTTCTTGAGTCTCAACTACAAGCTGAAAGACATCAATCAGTTGTGCTGCGACGAGAAGTCGAAGGACCGTGGAAGTACCTGGAGCATTCAGATGCATACTTTCTAGTGCAACAACAAGTGTTGGAGGATTTTAGTGCCAAACAGGACAAAGCTAATAAGCTTGCTAAGCTTAGTGCCAGCATGGTGGATAACCAGGATAACATTTCTTGAGCTCTTCTGAAGTTGTATCAGTTATGGACTTGTCTTGCTACTGCGTTTATTTGCACTACTAGGCAATTTAGATGGTCAGTGTATGTAATATGATGCTTTGTTCCCTATATTTGCAATGGTGGCGAACTTTGATGCCCACTGGATGTAATATGTGTAATAGCCATAATAGCCTATCATTAGTTGCATTCTTATTTGTTTCTTTTGTCTTGTTTAGTTGTTTTCTTGTAGTCACTTCAGTTCTTTTACCGAGTTTTTCTAGTGGCCACAATAACCTATTTTATTACTAGGCCACAATAACCATGGCAACACACAAACTATTCTAACCATGGTCCTGCTACCTTTTGTAGTGACCATGGCCCTCCACGGGTTGTACGATCCATGGGCCTTCTACGGGCCGTAGGATCCATGGGCTTTCTATGGGTCGTACGATCAATGGGCCTTCTACAGGTCGTAGGATCCATGGGCCTTCTATGGGGCTATAGGATTCATTGTCCTTCTATGGGCCGTCCAATATATGGGCCTTGTACGGGTCGTATGATCGTTTCGCCAAACATGGGTCGTACTATCCATGGACCAATAACGGTCCGCAAAATGGGCCGTAAATGGGCTATAGTGGAAATCATACTGTTTATAGCCTGACCATAACAGGCCGTTAATAGGCCGTATTTGATGACGCTATGAAAATGGCCCAACGGATTAACATGCCACAAATGGGCCGACTATAACCATGGGCTGAATTTGTCCCACTAGCAGAAAAGGCCAGTAACGGGCCATAAGTAACTGAGTGTTGGAAATGAGCCCAAGAATAAATCGACCCTGAGAAGGCCGAAAGGGAACATGGGATGGAAACGGCCCAATGGAATAATGGGCCGTTGATGGGTATAAAGCGATACACTATTCATTATGGGCTGGTTTCACCACGGGTCGTTAATGGCCCAAGAGTTACAAAGGGACTCATATGGGCCGAAAGACGTCATGGGCCATACATGGACCAGAAGTTACAATGGGCTGGAATCATATTGGACGGCCCAGATGACGCTACTGGGCCAAATTTTGGTAGGTCGTAACGGGCCATGAGTTAGCGGGTTGTAAATGGGCTATATGCGAACAGGCCGTTAACTCGCTTTCCATGGGCCGACCCGCTACCTTTTGACCAAGTCAAACGGGCCGGCCTTTCCACCGGAATGGGCCTTTGTTGGGCCGTGCCACGTGTCGACGTATCATAGGCGCCTTCAGTCCAATGAGTGGATGACATCTGTCCCATCGGTGAGCCAACACGTGGTTCCTCCGACCAATGAGAAATTTACAAGTGGAAAATCCCCATTGGCCATGGCTATTAGCGGGTTCTCAGATCCAAAACCGGAGCCGATAGCTTAACAACGACCCATTATGGTGGATGCCATGTGTCGGTCACCCTTGACGAAAGCACTTCCATGACGCCTGATTTATCGTCATGGAAGTGGACAATTCTGTGATGATAATCTTGGTAATGTCATGGAACACTTCTACGACAGCACAGGTATGACTATCTTGATTTTGTCATAAAATCGTTATGGATGTACATGCATGACAGAAAATGTGACCTACTGTGACAAACACGTATCATCATGGAAGTGTATTTTTTTGTGGTGAGTGTTAGAACATGTAAAACACAGCTGTAGTATATGCAAAAAAGGAAGGTATGCCATATTCACATGTATAATGTGTAAACTAAGCAGATGTAATTTAATGAAATTATAAGCATTACAAGCTAGACACCGCATGCAACATGCAATCAAAGATCACACTACCAAGCTAGAGAAAGCATCTAGGATGTCGATTCCGCCGGAAGACCGCCATCAATCCATGCCTTAATGTTTTCTTCCTCTTAGTTTATTTTATTGCCTTGTCAAGTCAAACCCACAAGGAAAATGAATAAAAATTCGCTTTTCAGAACTCATTGACGCATGATGTTGACGAGCACTACTTTCATGTAAGGCAACCGCATGATAGGACGATTGAATGTATAATAAAAATGACATCATTTCATATTCACAGCTATGATATGTAAACTAAGTAGAATGCATTTTAACAAATTGGAAGGAATGAAAGCTAGACACCATATGAAAGATGCAACAAATATCACTGTACCAAGTTAAAACTATCGCGTCATAAGTGCCATTTCCAAAAATTAGAAGTAATACAAGCTAGAGAAGAATGCAAGATGTAAACTATATAACACTCCCAAGTTAAACATGTCTTATCATAAGTGATTATTGCAGGTTACACAACAATAATACTTTGATGTAAGAACATGGTGTGATAGACATATATTGTATGTTTTAGAAATAGGAACAGGTGTCTTATTCATAAGTGTAATGTGTAAACTAAGCAGGTGGAATTCAACAAAATTAGAAGCAATACAAGCTAGACATCATACGTAACATGCAACCACATATAACAATGCTAAGTTTGAGGGAGCACCTTTGATGGTAGAGTAGGGGAGATGTGCTCATCATCAACACATCTATGTTGAGTGTCTATGCATGTGTTGTCATGCAAATCTTGTTGGGGGGATGGCGGAGTAGAATCTATAGAGACCCTCTGTTTCAGTTGGTTAGAAGGAGCACCATCTGTCGGCATTCTGGGAACGGGGGTCCCCAGACTTGCCTGCCTGCGGCCTGCGGCATGGCTCAAGGGTCGGCCCAGCATGGCCCATCTTCATCAGCACGAGCTCAAGACCCTCGCGAGGGGCCAAGCCTCGCGGGGCAGACGACAGGAGGCTTCCTCAGGCACGGCCTCGTCAGGCTGGCTCGCGAGGAGGCGGAGAGATCAAGGCGGGGTACCTCAGGAGGTGCCCATGACGCAAGCCATGACGACCAAGGGCGCCAGGCGGGCGCCAGCCCACGCAGTGTCCTTCTTTCCTCTTTGGTGCAAAGGGAGCAAGCGCAGGCGAGAGCATCAAGAAAAGGCATCCATTTCGGTGCAACAAGACCAAGACCAGTAGAACGGTAGGATGGAGGTCATCGTGGAGCCCAAGCCGCCGTCACCACCAGAGCCTTTAGCAGGCGAGGACCAACTTTAGTCAGGATAAGTGTACTAGATGTTCCCCTTCAAAATGGCCAATTGTTGGCGCCCTTCCTGCTCAATATTTGGGAGGAGGCCCAGGGCCTTTGCCTATAAATAGGACTAACCACCACAAGATAGAGGCAATGGGATCCTCACCACGAAACCAGTAGAGAGAGCGACTGAACTCCCCCTAGTAGTTCATCGCATCAGCCAGGAACAGACCCTCGCGAGGCTGTTCTTCCTTGTATTGTTCATCATCAGCCCAAGAGGCAATCCACCACACCACACACTGGAGTAGGGTATTACACCACAATGGTGGCCTGAACCAGTATAAACTCTGTGTCTCTTGTGTTGTTCCTTTGATTGCTTAGATCCTAGCTAGGCGGCAAGGCGGAGGCAGTAGAAGGCTAGATCTCCGCGCGCACCCCAGAGTTCAAACCTAGAGGGTCTGCCGGAACCCGAAATCCAACATTTGGCGCGCCAGATAGGGGTGCGCCGGAATGCACCTTCTGTCGCTTCGCGTCCCGTCGCATTGTCATCATCATGTCTGGCGACCAGGCAGGCAACCCCGATCCCTGGGCGGCCTGGCCCGCCCACGCAGAACCGCTTGCTTCGGGCAACCCCACGCCCCGGGCAGCTTGCGGTCCGCAGGGCGCTGTGGGTCGCGGGCGGCGCGGAAAGGAAGCGATAGCTCTCACAACGCGGCAGGCGCGGTCGGCGGCGAGGGCCTCCCACCACGCCGCGGCCACGGCGCCGTACACCCGATGGGAGCAGGCGAACTTGAGGGCCGCGCTCACCGTGGCCCGAGAGCTGCTGCAGTGCAGGTTGCTGGAAGGCGGTGGCGACGTGCTGCTAGAGCGGGTGGCAGAGCTCCTGGGCTTTGCCACCTCGGGGGCTCCCCCCTTCTGCACCCAACTCCCACCTTAGGTCCAGGGTGGTCTGCACGGGGGCTTTGTGCACTCCCGTGCGGCCCCAAGCGGACTCCAAGACCACCCCAATGCCGGCCAGGCCGTCAGCCCCGGGCCAGCAGCGGCGCTGCCTCTACCCCCGGCCATCGAAGAAGGACTCGCCACAACCCGCGGCCCCGATGGGCCGCTGTGCTATCACCCCCAGGCGGGCACATCAAGCGGAACTGTGTGGCACGCAGAGCGCTACGACGCGGCCTTCGGGGTGGCGACCCCAGAAGAGTACGTGCCCCACATGATGGACCAAGGACGCACACATGAGGACGAACAAGGCTCGCTCCTCGGCCCAAGCTGGGGGGACGAGACGCCAAAAGCTGAACTCTTCCAGGAGCCCCGAGGAGGCCCCGTTGGCTACGCTGGAAACAACGAGTATCAGGTACCACTAATTCCTCAGGAACAGGCATACGCCAACCATGGATCGCAGGAGGTGCAGGTCACGACAACGGGCGGCTGCCCCACTCCCGCATATTCCTACCCCTCAGGAGGAGGGCGCCGGGGGCTGCAGGAGAGGGGCCAGGATCCAACATCACCACCACGGCGTTCGGAGCAAGGCGTCCTCAGGAGGCAGGCCCTCTGCTGGGGAGGTGCCCCAGAGCCTGCCCCTGGCAGAGGACCTGTGGTCGTCGGGGGAACCGCTGGCGACCGCTCTACCCCATCGGCGGCGTCCTGGTTTCCGGTCGTCGTCGATGGCACTAGAGTGCGGCACAAGGCGGGGCCCTCGTCTGGCGATATGAAGAAAGGCCGGTACCTGTGAAGAAGGCCCAGTGCCTGTGAAGCTCACCGCCCCGTGACACTCTCACATAATAATGAGTGGGGCTGTACACGCCCCGGAGTCTCAGGGGTGCCGGCCTCAGGCCCTGGGGCTCCCTCCCACGCCCAGTGGCAGCACTTAGCTCCGCGCTGGTGAGAAGACGTCCAAGACTAGACTAGGTGCCGGACGCGGCCTTTTTTCTTCTTTCGTTGCTTTTCCCCCTTGGTTGTCATTTTCCCCCGTTGAATTTAAGTTGAATTTGAGCTCAAGGATTTGCGTGTGTTCGGGGAAGGGGTGTTTAGTCTCGTTCAAGCAATCTCTCGCGTTCTGGTTACCGCTTCGCCTCGGCTGCCTCCCCTCACGAGCCCATCGCGAGCCGGGCCAGGCCTAGCTTGCGTGCATCCCAGACTGCCGTCGCCGCGCCCTCTCCGGAGGTTTTCATTACAGGTTTTATGGGCTCGTTCAGAAGACGCTCGAGGCACCACAGCCCTCCGCAGGCTGACTCGAGGCCCACGCGGGTCGAAGGTAAACAAGCCAACTAGCTCGTCATGAAATCAGCTGCTTGGCACAGGCGTACGAGTGATATTGAATCTACTGTTATGCTGAATACTAGTCTTTACATGAGGGGCTCCCCCTCCCAAAATGCTCTTACAACCTTCAGGGCAAGGCCCGAACTCTGTCTGCGCAGGGTAAGGAAGCAGGGACAGCACGCGGTCAGTCGGATAAATCCCCCAATGCATCCTCAGGGGCGCCTCCTGAATCATCGCTGGCGTCGCTGGCCTCGCCATCGCCATCCGCATCGTCGGCAGCGGCGCCAGGGCCGTTCACCACGTCACCTTCATCAGCAGCCACAACCGCGTTGTCGTTATCAGAAGCGAAGGCCCTGACAAGGACATCCACGTTGTCTTCCACTCAGCGCGCCAGGTCACCCCGGACGGCCTGGGGTACTGGAGCGATGACGGCGTCAAAGTCGAAGTTGGGGAACATGTTCTGAAGATGGCTGAAGACACGAGAGAAGGCGCGCCCGAGAAGGGCGCGACTCCTCTCCTCCACCAGCCTGTTGGCTCCGGCCGAGCGCGCCTCCAGCTGCGTCACCACATTGGTGAAGAACTGAAGATTGCCAGCATAGTTGACTGTGTGGGGCTGGGCAACAGCCACCTCGCAGATGTTACCCAAGGCCGTGTTGGCTCTCTCCCGGAGCCCGGCGAGCATGGGGCCATGCTCGTGCTCCAGAATCCGCCGCTGGAGTATCTCGTCCTTGTTCTGCCGCGCAACGGCCTCAGCCTCGTCCACCCGCTGGCGAAGAAGAAGCACCTCGGCACAGGAGGTAGTCAGCTCCTCCTGCACTACGTCAAGGGCGGCCCGGGAAGCGTCGGCCCGCTGCGTCACTTCCTCCAGCTTGGCCCTCAGGGCGGTGGTCCTGCCTTCAGCCTCGACCCGGATCAACCTCAGCCTCTCCTCAAACTCGCGCTCAAGGTTCAAGTGGGCCGTCGCTACCCCGCGATGGCTCGGGCCTCGCGCTCAGCAACGTCATCCTCCGCCTGCGTCACCAAGCGCTCTCTTGTCTCCAGACGTTCAAGATCACGTACGCGCTCAGCAGCTTCCAGCGTCAGTGCCTCCTCACGCCTCAGGAGCTCTGCCTGGTCGACCGAAGCCACCTTCATCGACGCAAGGGCCATCTCCCGCAGCTCCACTTGCTGCTCCAGGGAGTGGCACTGGGCCAAAAGTTCCCGCTCCCGCTCCTTCGACGCCTCGCGCCGTCGGTCAGCCTCTCGGGTCTCCTCGACAGCCCGGGAACGGGCCTCCCGAGAGGCCGCCAGCAAAGCCTCGGCCTCCTCGTTGTCGAGGTCACGCTGCTGGCGCGCAAGGGCAACAGCCGCCTCCAGCTTGCGCCTCTCTTTAGCCAGGCGCAGGCCCTCAGCCTCCAGGCGCGTGTCTTCATCGTCAAGCTCTTCACCAAGCTGGCTCACCGCGTCAGCCGCCCTCCGGAGAAACTCCTGGCGAAGAACTTAGCGCCTCCGGGCGCGCTCGAGCACGTCTTCTGCGTCGTCATCCGCCCCAAGTAAGCGCGGGGGGCCACGAATCAGTACTCCCCCTCTGGGCAGGGGGCTGGGGGCTGGCGCCCTCGTGATGGCTGGGCACGCCTCGCCAGAAGCCCAACTAGGAGCCGACCCCTCCCCAAGTGCAGAGCGCAGGGCCGACCTCAGCCAATCGCCATCCATGATCAGACTCGAGGCCCAAGGCAGGTTGGCTATGCCCCGAGGAGGCTCGCGAAGAAGGGTCGCGAGGCGCGCAGGGCCGCGATGCACCACAGGATGGCTCACCTCTCTGGCCGGCCTCACCAAGAGGGCTCTGCTGGATATCGGAGCGCTCGAAGGCGGTGGAGAGGGCGGAGCCTGGGGGGATGGCTCCTCAGCCATCTCCACGAGCTCGGCAGGAAGGGCCTGCAGAACAAGGATCAGCCAAAGCAATGGGAGGACCAGGAGCTGGGAAAGCAGAAGGCTTACTCATCAATGGCGAAATACTTCTGGCGCTTCAGCAGGCGGTAAGGGTAATCGTCGCCCAACGCCTCCCTTTTCCTCCGGAGAGCCTCGAAGTCCACGTAGAAGCGACCCAGTAGTTGAGCGCAGGGGTCAGCCTGCGACGAGGAAGAAGCATCAAGATGCCTAGTGTCTGGTGCGTCGTCCTGGTGCACGCCGCTGGTCACCTCACCAAGAAGGATAGCTAGGGCCCCAGGGGCCTCAACCACAGGCGCCGTGGGCAGCAGCTCAGCACCTCTAGCCGCAGTAGTACGGGCCTCAGGAGCGCCGCCTGGCGTCGTCACTCCGGCGGGGGCCGCCTCAGCCTCCGGCGGCCCATGCCTCCCTGCTCCGCCACTTGAGGAAGGACCGCCGTGGGCGACTGGGAGGGCAGTCACCATCACTGGGTTCTCACAAGGACCCCTGAGGCCGGCAGGGCGCAGCCCCCATTCGTCGAAGCCGAGCGTCTGCTTCATGAAGTCGCCTCTGTTCGAGCAAAGGTACAGCAAAGCCCCCCCATGCCGGACGCTGCCGGGGGAAGGGTCCCCAGTCAAGACCAAGAGCACCTTCCTCAGTGCTTCGGGTGTCAGGTCCTCCTCCTGGAGCCTCATGCAATCTTCACGCCCGCTGAAGGACCACATCCGGCAGGAGTGGCGCTGGAGAGGAGCAATGCGACATAGCAGGAACTCCTTCACCACCTTGGGCACCATCACACCAAGCGCCCTCAAGAACACGAAGCGACGCCAGACGAAGATGAGCCGGGGGCTCGTGAGCGTCTCCTGGCCCCAGCCTAAATTGGGGACAGCGGGTGACTTTGGCTCCGAAAGCAGGGGGCTGGTGTAGGACCTTGAAG
>NC_057804.1:218887850-218927026 GCF_018294505.1 Triticum aestivum | reverse complement strand
GGGGGTGATTAGACTACTTGACCAATAAAAACTTAACCTTTTCCCAATTTTAGAGTTTGGCAGATTTTAGCTATTTTAGGACAAGTCAAGCAATCATCACACAATTCAAGCAAGCATGCAAAGAGTGTATAGGCAGCGGAAATTAAAGCATGCAACTTGCAAGAAAGTAAAGGGAAGGGTTTGGAGGATTCAAACGCAATTGGAGACATGGATGTTTTTGGCGTGGTTCCGATAGGTGGTGCTATCGTACATCCACGTTGATGGAGACTTCAACCCACGAAGGGTAACGGCTGCGCGAGTCCATGGAGGGCTCCACCCATGAAGGGTCCACGAAGTAGCAACCTTGTCTATCCCACCATGGCCGTCGCCCACGAAGGACTTGCCTCACTAGCGGTAGATCTTCACAAAGTAGGCGATCTCCTTGCCCTTACAAACTCCTTGGTTCAACTCCACAATCTTGTCGGAGGCTCCCAAGTGACACCTAGCCAATCTAGGAGACACCACTCTCCAAGAAGTAACAAATGGTGCCTTGATGATGAACTCCTTGCCCTTGTGCTTCAAATGATAGTCTCCCCAACACTCAACTCTCTCTCATAGGATTTGGATCTGGTGGAAAGAGGGTTTGAGTGGAAAGCAACTTGGGGAAGGCTAGAGATCAAGATTCATATATCTTGGCCTCAACACATGAGTAGGTGGTTCTCTCTCAGAAATGGTAAGTTGGAAGTGTAGGTTTAGTCTGATGGCTCTCTCCACGAATGAAGAGGAGGTGGATGGGTATATATAGCCTCCACACAAAATCTAACCGTTACACACAATTTACCAAACTCGGTGGGACCGAATCGTTAAACTCGGTCAGACCGATTTAGTAAACCTAGTGACCGTTAGTGATTTTCGGTGGGACAGACATGCATCTCGGTGAGGCCGATTCGGTTAGGGTGAGGGCATAATGTAATCTCGGTGAGACCGATTACACAAACTCGGTGAGACCGATTTGGTAATAAGCTTTCCAGAGAGTTGGTCAGGTAAACTCAGTGGGACTGATTTGCTCTTTTCGGTGAGACCGAAATGTTACAAAAAGGAAATAGAGAGTTTACATTACAATCTCGGTGGGACCGATCGCTCACTTCGGTTAGACCGAAACGTTACGAAGGGAAACAGAGAGATTGCAACCCCATCTCGGTGAGACCTAGATCCCTATCGGTAAGACCGATTTGCTTAGGGTTTGTGGCAGTGGCTATGACTTTTGGAATCAGTGGAGCCGGATAGAAAGAATCGGTGTGACCGATTTTGGCTTTAGGTTTAGGTCATTTGTGGATGTGGGAAAGTTCTTGAAGGTTTTGGAGCATATCACTAAGCA
The DNA here is from genome assembly GCF_018294505.1 of Triticum aestivum. NCBI lineage: Eukaryota > Viridiplantae > Streptophyta > Magnoliopsida > Poales > Poaceae > Triticum > Triticum aestivum. Next base: position 218,925,669 of record NC_057804.1, on the reverse strand, counting down.
CATGAAGCAAGAGGCTCATTAAGCAACACCTCATCCTTTCTTGATAGTATTGGCTTTTCCTATAGACTCAATGTGATCTTGGATCACTAAAATGTAAAATGAAGAGTCTTGAGCTTTTGAGCTTGAGCCAATCCTTTGTCCTGAGTATTTTGAGGGATCCACTTTCATCATCCATGCCATGCCATTCATTGAGCTTTCCTGAAATAATAGTCTTGGAATAGCATTAGCTCAATGAGCTATATGTTGTTATGAATTACCAAAACCACCTAGGGATAGTTGCACTTTCAATCTCCCCCTTTTTGGTAATTGACGACAACATATAGATCAAAGCTTCGACAAATGATAATAAAATTTAAATAACATCGTCGCTTTGAGAAGTATGTGATAAGCAAGAGCTCCCCCTAAATTTGTGCATAGTTTTAGATTTGATTTGGACTTCAAATGCACAATGAATTAGGCTCATGGGTTACTCTTCCATGTCACATACATCTTGGTGGAGCGTTCAAAATAATAAACAATGAATACATGCACTCATCACCAAGCATAGTGAGTGATCACATAAGATAGATAGGATAATATCCTCAAACATGCATAAGTGTAGCTTATGATCAAACACATGATCATCAATGTCTCACAAGCATAGTATCTCAACCAAAAGCAAACAAAGATTGAAAACCCACCAAATAAAGCAAGAGAGAACAAAAGCACCACTCTCTCTCTCGAAGCCTGTGATCTATACATTTTTCTCCCCCTTTGGCAACAAGTTACCAAAAAGTTCATAGAAAATGCATAGTGCTAGATCGACTCTCAGGCTTGATCTTCTGGTGGTGGTGTCCTGATAACTCCAAGGACGAAGGCTTCAGTTGATGTAGAGGGTGCTGGAGTTGATGCCGAAGCTGGTTGCACTGGAGCTGAAGGGGTAGTAGCTGGTGCTGAAGTTGTTGCTCTAGTGTCTGTCACCGGCACTGCAACTGACCTCTGGGCTCTGGGCAATCTGGCAAACACATTGGTGGTAGTTTTGCCCTTCCTCTCCTGCATGTCATCCTGCAGCTACTCCACAACTGACTGAATCTCAGTTACCTTGACATCTAGATCATAGAATTTTTGTTCCATGATTCTTTCCAGGCTCTCCTGGTTTTGAGTTAGGGTGGCCAACCCCTTCTCAATCCTCAGAGATGATGCTATCAAGTAACCAAGCTGCTCCTGTTTGGTTTTCAAGAAATATTCAGATGCCTCCTCTTGAGTTGGCATCTTGGCAGCCTTCTCACTCTTTGCCTTCTCCTTCTTCTCCCGAGCTTGAACTGATTGTGGATCATCTTCATTCATGACAACCTCACTGTCCTCAAAGTCTAGATAAAGTGGAAAGTGTTCCTTATCCAACTGATATTTTCCTGTGCCCATCTTTGAGTTTATCAATTCTTGAATCTGAGATGCATATCCACAGCTTCTCTTCTGATCTGCTGCAATCCTGATTGTTTCAATGATCAGACTCATGACTTTGAACTTCTCTGGCACATCAAATACATGCAACATGTTGATGGCATGCCCTCTGATCATGTTATGGTCACCAGACTTGGGCAACAAGGTGTGCCTCAGAATCCAATTGATAGTAGGCAGCCCTGACAGCAGAAAGTGAACTGATCCAAACTTGTGAGTCTCTAATGCCTTGTCTGGAATTTCCTTATACATTTGAGCCATTGAATTGTGACCTAACTTCTTCTTTGCATAAATGTCTAGGTCATCCTCATTCTCCTTGGGGGCATTGATCAGACTTGCCCATTCTTCAATAGTGGACTGGTACCTTGTACCTTCAGACATCCAAACTATTCTTCCATCTGGGTAAAAATGTGCTGGGGAGTAGAATTGCATGATAAGCTCATCATTCCAGTTGGTGAACTTCTATCCAACAAAATCTGCAACTCCACAAGCAACAAAGCTGTCTTGCACTCCAGGATAGTGTTGTTCATTTTCCTTGATGAATTTCCAGTCAACCCACCTCATGTCACAGACTATGGGCTTCTTGTCCAACAGAATTGTTTCATAGAAGTCCTGTTGTTCCTTTGTGTGGAACCTATAGTCAAAAGCAGTTCTTCTTCTTGAAGCATATGGATCTTCCATTCTCCACAGTCTCAGCCCTGAATACTTCCTGATTCTCATGTCCTCAGCCACAGGATGGGCATCATTGTGGTCTAGTATCTTGGGCTTGAGCTTTCTTAGAACCTGTCCTTCTTCTTCTGAATCTTCAGCAACATTTGGCACTGGGGTCTTGTTCTTCTCAGCAGCTGGAATACTCCTACTATTCCTCTTTGGTGCAGACTTGGCTTTGGGGGCAGCTTTGGGTGCTTCCTTGGGCTTAGATGTTGCAGCCCCTGATCTAACTACATCTCCCATAAGCTTAGCTGCCTTTGAAGCTGGTGCAACAAGCTCTTCCTCTTCCATCATGGAAGGTTGCCCAACAACTCTGTCCATGGTCTTCTTGACCCTTTCCTTCCTCTTCTTGCTTTCATCAGCTGGCTCTTTGGGATCAGGATTTTCAGGCAGTTGAGTTGATGCTCTGGCCTTGGGCATAGGTTGCCTTCTTGCAGGCCTTTTAATCTTCATGCCTGGCTTTATATCCTTTGCTGAGCCATATTCCTTCTTGAGCACCACTTTCTTGGAAGTAGCCTCATCTTCCTCAGCTTTGTAGTCCTCATCTTCTGAGTCTGAGGTTCTCTTTCTCCTTTGCCTGGTAGCAGCCTTAGGCAGGTTCTAGGAGTGCTTCTGCTCCCTTCATCTGAAGTTGAGGGACTAGTGCCCTCACTCAAGTCCATCTGCTCTTCTAACCTGTTCTGGCTGTCACTTTGATCAGACATACTGCAAAAGCTGACTGCTGACCCTGTGAAGAGTTATAGATGAGATAGAAAAGATGAGCATCACAAAATGCAGAGGTTTTTGCAAAAGAATGACTCAAAAGTTCAGTCTTAGTTTTCCACAGAAAGCATTTCGGATCCACCCATTTTCAAACTCGGTGATACCGAAGCAGTTTTTGGAACCTAAACTGATGAACTCGGTTGGACCGAGTCATAGTTCGGTGGCATCGAGACTGCTAGGGTTTCACTGAATCCTAAAATCGGTCGCACCGATTAGTAATTCTCGGTCAGACCGAGAGTCACTAGTGCAATGGCATATGCCAAATCGGTGAGACCGAGTTTTTCAACTCGGTGGGTCCGAGATGGTTTCGGCGGAAACCTAACCCTAAAAATTTGAATCACATCTAATCTATGAACTACTTTGGCTGGATAGGATTGTTTCAATCGTGGCAAGAATCAGTAAGAGTACAATGTGCTAGGAATCAGATGTGGATAGCACAAAGATCGAGTCCATACCCTAGTGCAGCAATGAACTCGCTACGGTGGCAACGGTGGGGGTTGAATTCCGTTGACGGTGGCGGAGACCAGCGACAGGAGGCTGCTGGCGATGAGGAGACGATCCGGAGACCACGATGGCAGAGCGAGCTGTTGCGCGGGCGAAGGGGTTCGGAGAAATTTCCAAAATTTTGCCCGTGTCTATATATAGCCCGGCCCTGTCGGTGTGACCGAGTGGAACAACTCGGTGGCACCAAGATGCATAACTGTATTCAGTTACAGCAAATCGGTGAGACCGAAAAGTTCAAATCGGTTGCACCGAGATTGAAAACTCAGATCAACTTGATGATCTCGGTAGGACCGAAATGGAAGAATCGGTCAGACCGAGAATCACAAAGAGGTTTTGGAAGTTTAAGTCTATGACGAATCGGGGACTCCGAGTGCTCCTCACACAGAGTGGTTCGAATCTGACTTGATCAAATTTTGTGATGTAGCATCAATAGAGTTTGAGACAAGAAAAGCATAGATAGCTAAAGAAGGTTCTTAGGCATTCTTGTCCATCCACTTGGCACAAAGAAAAGAATCCAAACAAACAAAACAACAAGTGGATGTCCTTGAATGAGTAAAATATGCACCAACATGCTCACACAATAAGATGGCAATTGAAATATGTGGCAAAGCATGCACAACCAATTCTAGCATCTATCAAACAATTGGCGATGACTAGGTCATCTATATATGAGTATATTGACTAAGGAGTCAAATGAGAACATTTAATCATAGGTCATACTCATCGTTTAAGCTCAAGTGGGGTTACCACTTTTACATAATGCATTAATGTGTTGACACCATTAGAGTTGCTTTGACTCAATTCTTAGAGTTAAGCTCCCCCTAGATGTGAGATCCCCCCTTAGAGGGATGAACTAACCTTGGGTTTTGTCGATGATGACTTCATGTAGGTGTTGAAGATGTAGATGCTCAATGTTGATGTAGATCATTTGGAGCAATCCTTTGGAGTGAGTTACACTTTCAACTTGCCTACATCGGTTAGTCCCACAAGGAACAAACAAGAATATCCATAGACATAGAGTGATGCACACACAAGATGATGTCCATGAAAACATTAGGTTACCTTGTCCCTTGCCTTACCAACATGAGGGTTTGTGACTCCTTGAACTAGTGCAAGATGTGAAAGTTGATTGCACTTGTTCTTGCCAAAATGATATGAGTGAAGAATGTTGGCGGAGTCACCCTCAAGAACTCTCTAGTTCTTCTTCTTCGGGATCCACATCATCTTGATGGGAATCCTTGGAGTTGTAGTTGTACTTGATGAAGTAGAACTTGACGTAGTCTTGGGAATCCACTTGACCGAGACCTTAGGTGCTTCTTCAAATGCATCAATCTCTTCTTGAAGCTTGTCCTTGTCTTTGTTCTTGTGGTCTTGTGGAGGAAGATCATCCTGAGCTTGTGTTCCCTTGAAGGAAGTAGGATCATACTTCTCTTGTTGAGGAACAAACTTCGTCTTGGGGTATTGATCTTCTTCCCGTTCAACTCCATTGGCATTGAACTTTCATTCAAAACCAACACCTTGATTCTTCCGGTGTCTTCCTTGCTTGCGTACAATTTCCTTGAATTGCTTACTTCCGGCAAGGCTCTTGTAAACTCCTTTCTCTATAATTCCCTTCAATAAACTATTTTCTTGCTCAAGTGTAACTTGGCTAAGAGAATCGTTAGTGGAATCAAGAAAACTACTAGAAGCAACAACATTGGATTTGACATTATTATTGTTACTACTAGAGGAAGTATCTTTCTTGTACTTGTTACTAGACTTGACTTGAGGCATGTAAGTAGATAAGAGTAAACGCTTGGCAATGTAAGAAGAACTTTTCTTGCGGAGATCATCATTGATTGCCTTTAAGAACTCATGCTCTTGCTCAAGATTGAGCTTTTCAAAGCGTAACTTCTCATGAGCCCTTAAAAGTTCTCGATGATCTTCGAAGATAGTTTCATGAGCCAACTTAAGAGTGTTTAGTTCTTTAGTTAGAAGATCAATTTTCTCCTTATCATTGTCATTCGTTTGATTAGCATGATTAATTCGCGTTTCATCATAGTATTCATCACTAGAGTTGTCAACAAGTAAATCATCATCCACAAGCAAGTCATCTTCATCACTATTGAAATCAACATACTCAGGATGTGTTACCTTTGGACCTTTGTCCATGAAGCATCTTCCAATTCCTTCATTTGGTGAATCAAATATGTCGTAGGAGTTGGTTGACACAAGTGCTAGAACGGCAACACCTTCATCTTGAGTATGCTCGGAGTCGGAGTGATAGCTTCTCTCGGAGTGATTGTCAGAGTCGGAGCCGGAAACCCATTCACCAATATGAGCTTGATGTCTTTGTTTTGTGTAGCTCCTTGATGACTTGTCCTTCCTTTCTGAATCCTTGCTTCTCCGTGAGGGTCTTCGTTCATAACGATCATCTCTACTCCTCCTCTCTCTTGGTGGTGATTCTTCTCTTTTGCTTCTTCTTTTTGGAGAATCTTCTCTTCTTTTGTAGGGTGCCGTACACTCATTGGAGTAGTGTCCAGGCTTCCCACAATTGTAGCAATTGCGCTCTCGACTAGAAGATCTCTTGTCATGATAAGACCTTGACTTGGAGCTTCTTTCTTTGCTTCTACTCTTGTAGAATTTGTTGAAGTTCTTCACCATTAAGCTCAATTATTCATTGAAGGTTTGTTTGTCACTTGATGATGTGGGGGCTTCACTTGAGGCTTTGTAAGCACCACTTGACTTGTTGTGAAGTTCCTCCTTGTCCTTGAGTGACATCTCATGAGCAACAATTCTTCCAATGACTTCCGTTGGCTTGAGATTTTTGTAGTTTGGCATCATTTGGATCAAAGTGCACACGGTATCATACATTCCATCCAATGCTCTTAGGATTTTCTTGATGATGAATTTGTCCGTCATCTCTTCACTCCCTAAGCCGACAATCTCATTTGTGATAAGTGCAAGCCTAGAGTACATTTCAGCGACACCTTCACCATCCTTCATTTTGAACTTGTCAAGCTGACTTTGGAGCACATCCAACTTGGATTCCTTGACGGACTCGGTACCTTCGTGCATATCAATCAAAGTATCCCAAATTTCCTTTGCATTCTCAAGACGGCTGATTTTGTTGAACTCTTTGGGGCACAACCCGTTGAAGATGATATCACAAGCTTGAGCGTTGTATTGCAGCATCTTCAATTCTTCCGCATTTGCTTCACGGTTCGGTTCTCTCCCATCAAAGAATTCACCTTGCAAGCCAATACAAATAATTGCCCAAACGGCGGGGTTATGTCCAAGAATATGCAATTTCATCTTATGCTTCCAACTAGCAAAATTAGTACCATCAAAGTAAGGACCTCTACGGTGATAATTTCCCTCGCTAGACGCCATACTCTCCTAGGTTGTTAAACCAAGGCTATGACCACCAAAAGCTATGGAAATCAAAGCGAATGGAAACCTGGCTCTGATACCACCTGTAGGACCTTGAAGTATGTCTAGAGGGGGGGGGGTGATTAGACTACTTCACCAATAAAAACTTAACCTTTTCCCAATTTTAGAGTTTGGCAGATTTTAGCTATTTTAGGACAAGTCAAGCAATCATCACACAATTCAAGCAAGCATGCAAAGAGTGTATAGGCAGCGGACATTAAAGCATGCAACTTGCAATAAAGTAAAGGGAAGGGTTTGGAGGATTCAAACACAATTGGAGACACGAATGTTTTTGGCATGAATCCGATAGGTGGTGCTATCGTACATCCACGTTGATGGAGACTTCAACCCACGAAGGGTAACGACTGCGCGAGTCCACGGAGGGCTCCACCCACGAAGGGTCCACGAAGTAGCAACCTTATCTATCCCACCATGGTCGTCGCCCACGAAGGACTTGCCTCACTAGCAGTAGATCTTGACGAAGTAGGCGATCTCCTTGCCCTTACAAACTCCTTGGTTCAACTCCACAATCTTGTCCGAGGCTCCCAAGTGACACCTAGCCAATCTAGGAGACACCACTCTCCAAGAAGTAACAAATGGTGCATTGATGGTGAACTCCTTGCTCTTGTGCCTCAAATGATAGTCTCCCCAACACTCAACTCTCTCTCATAGGATTTGGATCTGGTGGAAAGAGGGTTTGAGTGGAAAGCATCTTGGGGAAGGCTAGAGATCAAGATTCATATGGTAGGAATGGAATATCTTGGCCTTAACACATGAGTAGGTGGTTCTCTCTCAGCAATGGTAAGTTGGAAGTGTAGGTTTAGTCTGATGGCTCTCTCCACGAATGAAGAGGAGGTGGAGGGGTATGTATAGCCTCCACACAAAATCTAACTGTCACACACAATTTACCAAACTCGGTGGGACCGAATCGTTAAACTCGGTCAGACCGGTTTAGTAAACCTAGTGACCGTTAGTGATTTTCGGTGGGACTGACATGCATCTCGGTGAGGCCGATTCGGTTAGGGTTAGGGCATAACGTAATCTCGGTGAGACCGATTACACAAACTCGGTGAGAGCGATTTGGTAATAAGCTTTCCAGAGAGTTGGTCAGGTAAACTCGGTGGGACCGATTTGCTCTTTTCGGTGAGACCAAAATGTTACAAAAAGGAAACAGAGAGTTTACATTGCAATCTTGGTGGGACCGATCGCTCACTTCGGTTAGACCGAAACGTTACGAAGGGAAACAGAGAGATTGCAACCCCATCTCGATGAGACCGAGATCCCTATCGGTAAGACCGATTTGCTTAGGGTTTGTGGCAGTGGCTATGACTTTTGGAATCGGTGGCGCCGGATAGAAAGAATCGGTGTGACCAATTTTGGCTTTAGGTTTAGGTCATTTGTGGATGTGGGAAAGTTCTTGAGGGTTTTGGAGCATATCACTAAGCACATGAAGCAAGAGGCTCATTAAGCAACACCTCATCCCTTCTTGATAGTATTGGCTTTTCCTATAGACTCAATGTGATCTTGGATCACTAAAATGTAAAATGAAGAGTCTTGAGCTTTTGAGCTTGAGCCAATCCTTTGTCCTTAGTATTTTGAGGGATCCACTTTCATCATCCATGCCATGCCATTCGTTGAGCTTTCCTGAAATAATAGTCTTGGAATAGCATTAGCTCAATGAATTACCAAAACCACCTAGGTATAGTTGCACTTTCAGCTGGGCACCCCTACATCCACATACAGCCACCGCTCGCGGAACCCAGGCGCGGACGGAGGAAGGCTGAAATCAATCCCTGAAGCTGATGTTTCTGGTGCGGCAATGAAGCTCACGCACCCTGAGCATTGGGTGGGATCGACGAGGCGCAGAGAGAAGAAGTGGCGCAGCAAGGCAACCGAAGGAGGGATGCCCATCATCGCCTCACAGACAAAGGTGAATACGGCAAGAAGAGTAATGGATTCAGGACCCAAATGCGTCATATGGATCTGGTAATGGGAAAGGACAGCATTGAAGAAATGGGATAAGGGGGGAACCAATCCCGCCCGCAGGGCGTCGGCAAAGTACCGGACCTCGGTTACCACCCTGTCGATGGAGAAGCGGGATGCGGGCTAGGCTGTCGTCTTCCCACACTCGTTGAAGATGCTGGCCAGAGCAGAGCTGACCTTGCCCAAACCTTCTCGGTTGAGTATGATCGACCGATCGACGGCGGAGGCCGCCGGCGATGGCGAGTGAGGCGAAGGCACCGGTTTCTTCCCTTTTCCCTTCTTCGTCGGAGCCATGGCGACGGGAAGAGGGAGGATTCGAGATTGGATTGGAAGCAGAGACTGGAGCTCGAGGGGAGGAAGAGCAGGGGACGGACGAGTGGCGAAAAGAGGAAAGACTGTGTGCAACCACGGGTCCACCTAGCTGGGTGCAAAATGAGGAGGCGCGAGGAAGCAGGGCCACCCATGTCCAATCAACCGCCACGCGGCGCCCGAGGCCGTAGGCTGTTAGGGCCCGCGGCGCTTCACACTTGCCCCTTCACCTCTCTGCTCAGCCAAGTCCGGGCGCACCTTGGGCCCGGGGGCTACTGTCGGTGTTCTGGGAACGGGGGTCCCCAGACTTGCCTGCCTGCGGCCTGCGGCGTGGCTCAAGGGGCGGCCTAGCGTGGCCCATCTTCATCAGCACGAGCTCAAGACCCTCGCGAGGGGCCAAGCCTCACAGGGCGGACGACAGGAGGCTTCCTTAGGCACGGCCTCGTCACGCTGGCTCACGAGGAGGCGGAGAGATCAAGGCGGGGTACCTCATGAGGTGCCCATGACGCAAGCCATGACGACCAAGGGCGCCAGGCGGGCGCCAGCCCGCACAGTGTCCTTCTTTTCTCTTTGGTGCAAAGGGAGCAAGCGCAAGCGAGAGCATCAGGCAAAGGCATCCATTTCGGTGCAACAAGACCAAGACCAGCAGAACACAAGGATGGAGGTCATCGTGGAGCCCAAGCCGGCGTCACCACCAGAGCCTTTAGCAGGCGAGGACCAACTTTAGTTAGGATAAGTGTACTAGATGTTCCCCTTCAAAATGGCCAATTGTTGGCGCCCTTCCCACTCAATATTTGGGAGGAGGCCCAGGGCCTTTGCTTATAAATAGGACTGGCCACCACAAGATAGAGGCAATGGGATCCTCACCAGGAAACCAGTAGAGAGAGCGACTGAAATCCCCCTAGTAGTTCATCGCAGAAGCCAGGAATAGACCTCGCGAGGCTGTTCTTCCTAGTATTGTTCATCATTAGCCCAAGAGGCAATCCACCACACCACACACTGGAGTAGGGTATTACACCACAATGGTGGCCTGAACCAGTATAAACTCTGTGTCTCTTGTGTTGTTCCTTTGATTTCTTAGATCCTAGCGAGGCGGCGAGGCGCAGGCAGTAGAAGGCTAGATCTCCGTGCGCACCCGAGAGTTCGAACCTAGAGGGTCTGCCGGAACCCGAAATCCGACACCATCATCCACTGCCTTGCTAATTTCCTTCCGCTTTATTGATTTTTCATTGTCAAGTAAAATCGACAAGAAAAATAAATAAAATTCATTCTCCAGAACTCATTCATCCATGATACTGACAATCACTACTTTGATGTAAGGCAAACACATGATTCAAGGATGGAATATGTAAAAAAAATTAGGATGGCAAGGTGTATTCACAACTATTTGTGTAAACTAAGCATAAGCCATTTCAACAAATTAGAACTAATGCAAGGTAGACACCACATGAGAGATGAAACCAATATGACTTTGCCAAGTTAAAAGCATCCCATCATAAATGGCATTTCAACAAATCAGAAGTAGTACATGTTGTAAATCATCGATGCAACCAATATCACACTGCATATACTAATGGTGTCTCGTCATAAGTGATTGATGCGGGATACAAAAGAACAATAGTTTTATGCAAGGACATGCTTAATAGACAGATTTAGTATGTACCAAAAACAGGAAGGCACGTCACGTTAACAGCTATACTATATAAACTAAGCAGAATAGCATATGCAATTTAACCAGATTGGAAGAACTACAAGCTAGACACCATAAGCAACATGCAACCACATATCACACTTCCAAGTTAGAGCAAGCACCTACAATGGTGGCATAGGGGAAATGCGGTGATCAACTACAGAGCTTCGTCGAGTATCTTCATCTAGCCTTGATAATTCTTGAGAATCATGTGAGAAGGCTGACATTGCAGTCTTTAAAAGAGTATCTTCTCTCACGGTAATCCATGAGTCTGACCGTGTCATCATAAGTGATTGATGAGGGATACACAAGAACATTAGTTCGATGTAAGAACATGGTTAATAGATAGATGTAGTATGTACCAATAATAGGAACGCATGTCATACTCAAAGGTATAATGTGTAAACTAAGCAGATGCAATTTAACCAAATTGGAAGCAATACAAGCTAGACACCATATGCAACATGCAACCACATGTGACACCGCAAAGTTAAAGCAAGCACCCGGTATGGTGGTTCATGGCGAACAAGATCATCAAGTGCAGAGCTCCGTTTACTGGCTCCATCTGCTGACACTGCACCCTTTAAAGTGCTGAGATACTTATTGCTTATCCACAAAGGAGCGGCTTCTCTCTTTTCAATTGTGTATTTATCAATAGTGTGTTAGAGGCTGAAATACCCATGCTTAAAAAAACAATAGTGAGAGTATGGGTGAAGTGTGTGCAGAAGTAGTGCATTGTAAAAGTAGTAGACAACAGGTGGGTGGAAAAGAAATGACGGGAGACATATGATAGTTCTACAACATGTATGGCACACGAAATTAGATTCTAGCATTTTGAAATATGAGCACAGGAATGGTTGGGAAATGCAGGTACTCCTCCGCACACCACCATATGTGGTCCTATCAAAAAAATAGTCTACTGAAAATAAATAGGTCAGTCGATTTTTTTGAACCATCCTATCTAGAAGGAATCGGAAGATGGCCTTCGTCTACCTCCTGCCAATCACTGTTGACAATCTTTCTCGAACCGCTAGTGACCACCGACCCAGACCTCTGCCTCCACCGCCCCTCCCTCTCATCGACCTCACACCACCGCCATGCTTGGCACCGCCACCCTGCCATCACTTTAAGCCCAGCCGACTTCCAGATCTGGCGCCAGCAGCTCCCGCGCCCGACACTCCCCTAAGATAAACACTGAGGCATTGCATCCCCTATGAACAGGTAGACTACCGCCTCCGTGGGTGGTGCTTCCTTTAGTTGGGAATCAACTGACAATAAATTGATATCCAGTTGGGCGACGAACCTCTAGCTAAGGTGAAATAGTATATGAGGAGAAACCTTGTGCATCGCAAGTTACTAGGGACATCTAGTATCTACCTTCTATGGGATGAATACCGTGCGAGCAGACACGTAAACTTTGCAAAAATAAGGGAAGAGGAGCACCATTTCTGGCTACCAGTGGTGTGTCCTCCTGATTTTATGCTGATCTTGTTAGTTTTACCAGGGGCCCGATGTTGTGGAGGACGGTGGAGCCTTGAACGAACCCATGGCCAAGTTGTTGGTTGTGTTGCGGTGGCCATCTATTGGCGGAGGGGAAGCAGATTCGAGGAGGTGAACGATGGCGTAGCAGAACAACTCCGGTGTAGTGGACGTGGTGATGTTGGGACGAGAACGGTTAGGCATTGGACAATGTGGTTGAACAGGCTCGGGTATAGCGCATGTCGGTGTCCTGGAGGCAGCTCGGCCTTGGCTTCAACTTCTAGCCATGGAGGGTGATACATCTCCGTCGTATCTGATTTTCCAAACACACTTGCTCCTGTTTTGGGCTCTAATTTGCTCTCTTTTTTAGCAGAATTGCCATGGTGTTGTTTTTGTCCAGAAATCAAAGTTCTCAGATTGACCTGAAAATTTACGTTGAATTTTTGTGGAATATATAAAAAATACTGGTGGAACGATATACCAGAGGGGGGCCACCCAGGAGGCACAAGCTCAGTGGGCGCACCCTATGACCTTGTGGCCCCCCTAGACCTCCAGTAACCCTAACTCCATGTGTACATATTCGCCAAGAAAAAAACAGAGAGAAAGATTCATCAAGTTTTGGGATATGGAGCCGCTGCCAGCTCCTGTTCTTCATCGGAAGGGCTGATGTGGAGTCCATTCGGGGATTGGTAGGGTCGAATCCTTCACCGTTGTCATCACCAACTCATCTTCACCACCAATTTCATGATGCTCACTGCCGGGAGTGAGTAATTCCTTCATAGGCTTGCTGGACGGTGATGGGTTGGATGAGATTTATCATGTAATCGAGTTAGTTTTGTTAGGGCTTGATCCCTAGTATCCACCATGTTCTGAGACTGATGTTGCTATGACTTTGCTATGCTTAATACTTTACACTAGGGCCCGAGTGCCATGATTTCAGATCTGATCCTATTTTGTTTTCATGAATATATGTGTTTTCTTGATCCTATCTTGCAAGTTATATGCACCTATTAGATGTTATGATCCGCATACCCAAAGGTGACAATAACTGGAATTCTTTCTAGTGATTCCATAGTTTGAAGAGTTCATATATTCACTAAGTGATAATTCTTTGTTTCCGTTCTCTATTAGACGGAGGCCTTTATATCCCTTAGTTTCCTTATAGACCCCGCCGCCATGGAAGGTTAGGACAAAAGATGTCATGCAATTTCTTTTCCATAAGCACATATGACAATATACAGAATACATGCTTACATTATATTGATGAATTGGAGCTAGTTCTGTGTCGCCCTAGGTTATAACTACTACATGAAGAATACCACCAAACGCAATTATCCATCACTGATCCAATGCATATGCTTTTCGTATATTGGTATTTGCTAAGTTACTTTTTCTGTTGTGCTATTACGATCACTACAAAACTTCTACTATTACTATTGCTACTGTTACCATTACTACCATAGTACTTTGCTACTGATCTCGCCTTGCTGCAGATATTAACTTTTCCAGGTGTAGTTGAATTGACAACTCAACTGATAGTACTTGCAAATATTCATTGGTTCCCCTTGTGTCGAATCAATAAATTCGGGTCGAATACTCTACCCTCAAAAACTATTGCGATCCCTTATACTGGTGGGTTATCAAGACCTTTTTCTGGCGCCGTTGCTGAGGAGCATGGCTCTATTCTCTAACTCACTTGGGATTTATATATTTTGATCACTACGAGGAATTTGAAAGATACTAGAACCACGATTTTTCCCTCTACTACGAGGGGAGGTAAGGAACTTCCATCTAGCTCTACACTTGTTATTATGCCTGAGGCCTATGTTATGGATGGAGAGGTAGCTAGGGACTTTCTTACTTGTAAGAATAGAAATGATCTTAAGAAATTACTATGCAAGTTGTCGGATGTTGGGTTCTGGCAGACCCTTAAGGTTCGAACTCTGGGGTGCACACGAAGATCTCTCCCCTACTGATCTATGTCCGATCGCCTCGTGAGATCTAGGCTGAAAACGATGAGAAACACGAGGGACACAATATTTATACTGGTACAGGCCACCTTTGTGGTGTAATACCCTACTCTAGTGTGTGGTGTGGTGGATTGCCTCGGGGGCTGATGATGAACAGTACAAGGAAAGAACAGCCTCGCGGGAGGTGTTCTTGAGCTAGTGCGATGAACTGCTTGTGCAAGTTCGATCACCTCTTTCTCTCTCTCTCTGTCTTCACAAATCTAGATCCGATCCCCTCTACTCTGTGGTGGCTAGCTCTATTTATAGAGGCCCTGGTCCTCTTCCCAAATATTGAGCGGGAAGGGTGCCAACGATGGCCATTTCAAAGGGGAATATCTAGTACAAGTTATCCAAATTAAAATTGGTCTTCGGCTGCCAAAAGCACTGGCGATGATGCCGTCTTGGTCTCCACGGTGACCTCCATCCTGCCGCTCCACTGGTCTTGGTCTCGTTGCACTGAAATGGCAACCTTTTCCTAATGCCTTGGTACTCCGTGCCTGTGCTTGCCCCCTTTGCACCAAAGAGGAAACAAGGACACTGCGCAGGCCGGCGCCCGCCTGGCGCCCACCTGATCTTGATTGTCATGGCTTGTGTCACGAGCACCTCACGAGTTACCCTGCCTTGATCTCTCCGCCTCCTCGCGAGCCTGCTTGGCAAGGCCGTTCCTGAGGGAGCCTTGTGTCGTCCGCCCCACTAGGCTTGGCCCCTCGCGAGGGTCTTGAATCTTGTGCTGATGAGGACGGGCCGTACCGGGCCCCCACTTGAGCCACGCTCCAGGCTGCAGGCAGGCAAGTCTGGGGACCCCCGTTCTGAGAACGCCAACAATAGCCCCTGGGCCCAAGGCGCTCTCAGACTTGGCTTGGCGGATAAGCGAAGGGGCAAGTGCGGAGCGCCGCGGGCCCCATCAGCCTGCGGCCTTGGGCGCCGCGTGGCGGTTGATTGGGCGTGGGAGTCTTCGCTTCCCCACGCTAGCTCGGCAACCGTTGGACTTGACAAGTCCCTGCATGCAAAAATGGGTCATGATTACCTGAGATCGTGGTGGCCGACGGTTGGCCTCCTCTGGACTATAAGTACAAACGGGCGAGAGCCCCCGTAGTCCATCCCTTCCTGCTACTCTCTTTCTTCTTCTTCCTCTCCCTTGCTCCTCCTTACGGCAATGGCGCCGATCCACCGGTTTTCTGCGGAAGAGAAGGGGAAGGCTCCCCGAGAGGGTCCCGATCCTCTCCCACCGAAGAAGCGTCCCGTCCCTGGCTGCTGCGGCGCGACCGCATGGCAGGAGACGTCACGGCCCTGGTACGAGCGGCCGCCGCCTAGGTTTCCTCTGCCCTTGTACGCCCGAATCGAGGGCCCTAGAGGAGAAGATGCCGAGCAACACCGACGATGCCGATGGCGACGCGGGCGAGTCACGGCGGTACACGTCGTCACCCCTGGCGTCCATGCCGAGGGCTCTTCCCGCGAGTTCGTGCTTCAGGCCGCCATGCCCCCGTGCTCTTGGATTCGCCTTCCTCCCTCCTTCGATTTTGAGATGCCGCCGAGTGGGTCTTTGGAGCTCTGACTGCAGCACGCTGACTGCAGCACCCTTGCGACTGGAGCGGAGGTTGCGATCATCGCTCCGGGCAAGGTCTTCATGACCCGGGGCTGGGGCGAGATCGCCTGGGTCTGCCGGACAGGTGGTACCCTCGTAATTCATCTGGAATACGATGGCGCCTCCTTGATGTTCTTCAAGGTCTTCGACGCGGAAGGGCGACGGCTGGAGTGCTGCCCCAAGGAAAGCGGCCAGGGCACCGATGTGGCGAGGGCCAGGCCGGCCAATCGCCTCCCCAGCAGCTCCTCAGGCAGCAGCGGAGGGACCGGAGAATCCAGCGATTCCCCCGAGCTTCATGCGACACCGGAGACGAGCGACGACAGCTACGAGCCCCCGAGCTCGCGTCGCGCTCGGAGCACGGCAGCCACGTTAGGCCGTCGGTGCCACTGATCTCGATGGGGTTGGCGCCGGCGCCTGATGGCCCACTGTTGATGATGGCGTCTCCCGCGGAGGCGCGCGTAGTTAATGCTCCTTAGGATTAGCACCTTTTGTTCCCTGCGAAGAATCATAGTAGCACCCCGCGAGGGTATGTAAGTCGCCTGCCATGTCTTTTGTGAATTGTACATCCTTATCATGAATCGATGCGAGATGCGTGTTCTGTCCCGGCTCAATTCCCCCTTTCTTTCCTCACGAGGGCTTGGTGCTCTATGCTGACAGGTCACGGTCCCCTGGTAGGCTTCAGTTCTCGCTAGTATGCTAGGTCGCGATGTCGTGGTCAAGGTCAGGAGGTGAGCGGACCAAGGTCCAGTAATAGCCCCTAAGTCGCGATGCTCAGGAGGTCCCCTTTAGCACTCAAGCAGCCTCCGTTGGGCGAGAAAGGCATGCAACGTTGCCGTGACAGAGCTGCAATAGGTGAGGGTTTGGCGTTGAGTTGATTTAGCTTTTGCCTGACTTATCTCATAGGTTTGGAGTAGCTCTTCGGCGAGGTGCCGGCCCTGCGTGCCAGCAGCTGGGGTGTTGCTGGGTCAGGCCCTCGTGAGCTTCTCCCCTCTTCCCCGCACTTTCCTTCATGCTCTACGTCCTCAGGTCCCGGCCCTCGAGCAAGCTCAGCCGCCGCTTGTATGACAGGTCACGATGCTGTGGGTCAAGGCCAGGGGTGAGGGCTGGAGAGCCAGTAAGAGACCATGTGTCGCGATGCTCAGGCGCCCCCCTTTTAATGTGTGAGCGAATCATATGGGAGAGAGAGGGAGAGAGAGCTCACGACGCCCCCTGCAGTATTGCTGAAGCGGATCCTACACACCAATCATGAGGGAAAACAAGGTCTACCGTTACGGTTGCCGGCCAGCCGTTGGTTGCTCTGAGGGAGTGATTGAGGCACTGAGGGCCTGGCGGGGTAGCGTTGTGCGGGGCTGCCGCGGCCAGAGCTCGACCACTCAGATTTGTCAGTGTTGCAGGGACGGACCCATGCGCAAGCGCCGTGCCAGAGCGAGCGGCTCCAAAGGTAGGTGTCAATCGAGCAGGCGAGTATCTCAAGCAGGTTAATCATGAAGAAGCTAATCCACTTAGGTAGATGCGGAGAAAGCAAACACCACTTGGTCAGGCCCGAGCAGCTTGGGGACGATGCAGCCCGAGGGGCGCCCCCAATTGAGGTAAACAGAAGACATAAGCAAAACGGATACATGCCGTAGGGACAGACCCACGCGACCTGGGAATGATGCAGCCCTGGGGGCGCTCCCAGCTAAAAAGAAACTGAAAAGAAGTCACCTGATACTGTTGCAGATCGATTGTCGGAGCAGCTGGCGGTGCGGGGTGAAGAAGTCGATCCTCATGAGCCCTCGGGACTCCAAGCCTCGGGAGGCTCAGGAGATCCGAGCGGCCCGCTGAGATCCATCTCCATCTCCTCCAGGAACGCGCAATGCTTGGCCACCTGAGCTTCAAGAATGCTTCTCATCAAGCGCTGGTGGGCTGCAGCCACATTTGGCAAGCCGAAGGGCATGCGAACGAAGTTGTGCGGTGGGCCCGCGCAACACCCCACGCGCGAAGGCCAGAAGCACTCCTGAGAAACGACTCGATTGAGCCCTGGGTAGTCGATGCAGACGCGCAGCCCGCCATCCTCGCCTGGATGGGGAGCTACGCTGGGCAGGCGGCGGTTTCCGCGCACGACTCTCGATTCCTCCAACTCCTGAGCGGCCTTGGTGATGAACTCCTGAGGGTTGGGTCCTTCTTTCTTGACGCCTTCCTGAGGGAAGCGTGCCATGAAGCACGCCTCCAAGTGGTACCCAAGCGCCTCCCTCGTGATCTTGGCAAAGTCGGTGGCTCCCCAGGAGAGAGCCCCCGAGCCCTGCCCGAGGAGGGCGCCGGGCGCGCCTTCCTATGCGATGGAGGGTGGCACCCCATGAACGGGCTCATGTCCATATGTGGCGCCTCCGGAGGTGCCTCCCTCCTGAGGCCTTGAACTAGGTGATGTCTTCTTCTTCTTGGGAGCTGCTCCAGGGAGGTTTCTACTCTTGCTGCCCGGGTCCTCGATCGACGCGGCCTGGAAGGCGCGCTCGAGGGAGCGCACCGCATCCTTCTCTTCACAGGGGACCATGATAACCCCACCGCTTCCTGGCATCTTGAGGACGTTGTAGCCATGGTGAGTCACTGCCATGAACTTGCCCAGGGCTGGGTACCCGAGGATGGCATTGTATGGCAGGCGAATGTGGGCGATGTCGAAGTCAATGAGCTCGGTGCGGTAGTTGTTGCGCTGTCCAAAGGTGACAGGAAGGCGGACCTGCCTATCGGGATAGTGGAACCATCAGTGACTCCTGAGAAAGGTTTGGTTGGCTGAAGCTGATCATATGGCACTTGGAGATTGTTGAACGTCTCGACGGACAGGACGTTGAGCCCTGCCCCACCATTGATGAGGGTCCTGGTAAATTGCACGTTGCTGATGACTGGGGAACAGAGCATTCGGAGGACACCGGTCGTTGCTGCGCACTTGAGCTGATCCGCTAAGCTGAATGTGATGGCGCATGCAGACATCCTGAGAGGGCGCATGGCCTCAAGCTTGGGGAGGACTGCATTCACCTCGCGAGCAAACTGCTTGAAGATGCGCTGGTGAGGCTGGGGCCTGAGTTCCGCCTAGGATGCAAGCGATTGCACGTGGCTCCTCGAAGCCCCCAACCCCCTCCTCCTGATGATGGTCTTCATTCCTTCTTGGTGGTGGTGGAAGAGGAGGAAGGCCTGCGTTGCCTTGCAGGCGATCCTCACGAGGCTGATCTCTCCAAGCTCCCTCACTAGGCTGGTCCTGCCAGCGGTCCTCGCGAGGTTGGTCATGCCACCCTTGACGAGGGCCACGGTCATCCCATCGTCCTCCACCTCTTGCTCCGCCTCGTCCATAGTCCCGGTCGTTGCGCTCGGGGCGTCGACCGACGCGGCCTTCTCGCACGGCCCTGAGCTCTTGGCATTCGTTGGTGTTGTGAGTATGGAGGTCATGGTACACATAGTACCGGCTGTCCTTGGATGACTCCGGATGGTCCCTACCATGCTTTGTGTCCGGCTCCGCTACGAGCACAGCCGCTCCCTTGCGCTACACATCCTTGGCCTTGGCTTTCTTCTCTTCTGGGTCTGCTGCCGGGAGCTCGAAAAGGGAGAGGCGTCCTTCCTCAGCCCTTGCGCACTTTGTCGCCAGGTTGAACAGCTCCAGTGACGTACACAGATCTTCATGGATCGCCAGCTCCTCCTTCACCTTGACGTCGCGGACGCCATCATAGAACACCGAAATGATTGCCTCCTCAGTCACCCTGGGAATCTTGAGGCGAGCGTTGTTGAAGCGCTGGATGTACTTCTGCAAGGTCTCTCCAGGCTGCTGCTTGATGCGGCACAGGTCACCCACGGCCGGCGGACGATCGCGAGTACCCTGGAAGTTGGTGATGAAGCGGGTGCGCATCTCGTCCTAAGAGGAGATGGTGCCAGGAGACAGGTTCAGGAGCCAGGTGCGGACGCCGTCCTTGAGTGCCATGGGAAACCAGTTCGCCATGACCTTTTCGTCCCCGTTGGCGGCTTCGATCCCCAACTCATAAAGCTGCAGGAACTCCGCAGGGTCTGTAGTGCCGTCATACCGAGGAGGTAGGTCAGGCTTGAACTTGCCTGGCCAAGAGACACTGCGTAGCTCGGGGGTGAAGGTGCGGCAGCCTGCGGTGGCCACCGGAGCCCTCTGCTAATGCTGGGCTTGCTCCTGGGGATTCCCGCGCACCGCTGCCTGGAGCAGCGTGGGGTCTTGACATGGTGGTGTAGGAATGCGGTCATGGCACGCAGGTGCCGGGAGCACGCGAGCACTGTCTTGGGAACGGGGGATTTCTTGGCAGCTCCTGTCTGGTCGCACGGGCGCCGGACGCGGTGGATCTCGTCCTGGTACTGCGCTCCTTGGAGCTAGGGCGCCTTCTTGGGGAGGAGGTAGCAGAGGCACCTCCTGGTCTGCGCCTCCTGCGCAGGACGGAGGGCGAGGCAGCGAGAGGGACGACATAGGAGAGCCCCCTGCAGTGCTGACGAGCTCGGTGATGCGGGCAGCCAGTCTTCGTAGAGGTCGTCGATGGGACGGTAGTGCAGGAGCTCACGCGCCAGGAGCAACGCGGCGTGCACGTCCGTGGGGGCATGACGGGCGTGGGACGACGAACCTGCTGGAGTCAGCAACGGGGTGGCAGTGCAGCCTTGCCGCCGCACCGAAGGATGCAGAGACGAGGCCTGCTGCTCGTTCCCCGCCGGGCTGGTGGCGGCGTTGGCAGTAGGTCACGGGGAACAACGGGGACACCGGCCGACGGGAGCCGTCTGGGCGATGCGGGCGGCGAGAGCAGCCCGGCGATCGGCGCGAGCCCGGCGAGCGTCAACCATGGACACGACGGAAGATCGAACACGGAACAGCGGAAGAAAGATTCGGTGCACCCCTACCTGGTGCGCCAAATGTCGGATGTTGGGTTCCGGCAGACCCTTAAGGTTTGAACTCTGGGGTGCGCATGAAGATCTCTCCCCTACCGATCTACGTCCGATCGCCTCGTGAGATCTAGGCTGAAAACGATGAGCAACACGAGGGACACAAGATTTATACTGGTTCGGGCCACCGTTGTGGTGTAATACCCTACTCCAGTGTGTGGTGTGGTGGATTGCCTCGGGGGCTAATGATGAACAGTACAAGAAAAGAACAGCCTCGCCAGAGGTGTTCTTAAGCTGGTGCGATGAACTGCTTGTGTGAGTTCGATCGCCTCTTTCTCTCTCTCTGTCTTCCCAAATCTGGATCCGATCCCCTCTACTGTGTGCTGGCTAGCTCTATTTATAGAGGCCCTGGGCCTCTTCCCAAATATTGAGCGGGAAGGGTGCCAACAACGGCCATTTCAAAGGGGAACATCTAGTACAAGTTATGCTGACTAAAATTAGTCTTCGGCTGCCAAAAGCACTGGCGATGATGCCGTCTTGGGCTCCACGGTGACCTCCATCCTGCCGCTCCGCTGGTCTTGGTCTCGTTGCACTGAAATGGCAACCTTTGCATGATGCCTTGGTACTCCACGCCTGTGCTTGCCCCCTTTGCACCAAAGAGGAAACAAGGACACTGTGCAAGCCGGCGCCCGCCTGGTCTTGATCGTCATGGCTTGCATCACAAGCAGCTCGCGAGGTACCCTACCTTGATCTCTCCGCCTCCTCGCGAGCCTGCCAGGCGAGGCCGTTCCTGAGGGAGCCTTGCGTTGTCCGCCCCGCTAGGCTTGGCCCCTCGCAAGGGTCTTGAATCTTGTGCTGATGAGGATGGGCCGTACCGGGCCCCCACTTGAGCCACGCCGCAGGCCCCAGGCAGGCAAGTCTAGGGACCCCCGTTCCCAGAACACCGACACAAGTGGAAAGAAAACTCTTTGAATGATAGAATGCAATATCATCCTAAGTATGTTACTTCACCTATCCGTGTTGCTGATAACACTACAAAAAAAGACACATCCATGACATTTTGGGTCGAACGAAAAAAAATTCTGTCATACTTATGACACTTCTATGACAATAATTGTGACAAAACCCGGTATCATCATAGATGTGGTGGGCTCCTACTTCTACGACAAAAAATCATGACAGAAAATGGGCTTTTCGTCCTGGGCGGGCCGGAGACGCAGCTGCATGACATTCTTTGGGCCGTCCATGACGGAAAAAACCATGGTAGAAGCGAGGGCGAGTAAAATTTCAGGGAGTTCCCTGTTACGGTGAGTGGTCGGGGGTCGAGCGATGCGCATTTCTCTCCTACACGTACACGTGTGTGTGCGAGGCGTTGGCTCTAACTGAACCAGAGCGAGGCGTTGGGCTCTAACTGAACCCGAGCGATTGCATTACAGGCTACGCGTTACTGAACCCGAGCGATCAATCGACGGCTGTTAACTGAACCCGTTCGAGCGATTCCTTCGCTACTGGTGCTAATTTAAGACGATCGATGCTGCCTATGGATGAAAAGTGAGCGTTGCAGCAGGGGGGGGGGAGGATGAATAGTGAGCGGTGGGGGTGGATGAACAGGACCCCGATCAATCGAGCCGGTTGGGGCTGGATGAACAGGACCCCGTGGAGGGCTGGATGAACAGTAGACGGTGGAGGGGTGCCCGTGGAGGGGTGGTTGAATAGGAGCCTGTGGAGAGGGGTGGTTGAACAGTAGTTGGTGGAGTAGCACGCTGTGGAGGCTGGATGAACAGGAGCCCGTGGAGGCTGGAGGAGGTCGACGGTGGAGATGAACAGTATCCCGTGGAGTCCCGTTTGGCGGTACGCCACACCCCTCCTGATGAACAGGACCCCCATTTCGACCATAGCACTCCAACACAAGTCCGTTTCGTCCGTTTTGCGGTACGCCACACCCCTCCGGATCAACAGGACCCCCGTTTCGACCGTAGGAGGTCCGTTTCCTCCGTTTTGCGGTACACCAGACCCCTCCCGATGAACAGGATCCCATTTCAAATGTTGCCGGTCGAACACAAGGTCGTTTCCTCCGTTCTGCAGTACGCCAGGCCTCGTTTCCATCGCCTGTTCCGTCCAAGCGGGTTGGCTCCCACACGTTCCATTGCCTCCCGATGAACACGACGTATCCCGTTGCCTTCCCATCAACACGACACATTCTGTTGCCACCCCATGAACACGACAACGACGCGGTTTATCCGTTCCGACCGAGCCATGTACACGAGCCATGGCCGTACGTATGCGCGAGTAGGCGTTTGAGACCCTGCCCGTATGTACGTACGTGGCCGTATTTTCTTTCTTGCACCCTGGCCGTTGTACGTACGTGTACATGCTACGTGCGCACCTCTACTACGACACGTGTGCGCCTCTACATCGACCAGTATATATGTACATACACGTTTGCGACCAAAATGAAAACGCTATGTACGCTTCGACCAGGTGGGTCCCGACTGTCAGGCACTTCCTTGCGTGCAAAGATGTAGCTGGTGGGTCCCAGCTGTCAGGGGGGCAAATCGTTTTTTTGGCCCGGACGCACTTCCTTGCATGCGAAGGTGTAGCTGGTGGGTCCCAGCAGTCGGGGGGAAACTTTTTTTTTTGCGAAATATGGTGGCCCATCCGGTGGGTCCCTGTTGTCAGGTGGAGGAATAATTATTTCGCGCGTAATAAGGAGGCACTTGCTTGTGGCTGTCGTGGACCCAGCTGTCAGCCTCTCCACGTACATTACTCTTTCGATGGAAGTCGGTCATTGACCACATTGACCACGCCGCACCGAGAGCACCACGACGGTGGACGACGGCGAGGCCTAGGAAGGGGCCGACGCAGAGCTAGGGAAGGCGCAGCAGTGGATGCCCACACGAAGAGGAGTACGAGGGTTCACTGGTTCGGCTGCGGTGTGAGGCTGCCGTCGCCGCAGAATAACATGGGGTCTGGGTGAGTAGAGGGATGGCCTGGCCAGCGGTGGGAGTAGTAGGGGGCGGTGAGGCATCCGCGGCATCACAGCCGGCCACGGGAGGCAGGAGGACGCGACACGACCGGTGCTGGTTTGGGCGGCTGGAGCAAGAAGACCAGAGGTTGAAGAAGCACTAAGGCCGTTGGATGGACATCGTACGGTCACTGGAGCTAGAATCGTTCATATTGACTAAGTTGACAAAGCCCTCCATCCCCGTCAACTTAGTTGGCCCACAAGTCATCCTCCCGCTATGGTGGGTCCCAGCTAGTAGGGGGGTATTCACTTTTTGTGCATAATAAGGAGGCACTTCCTTGCGTGCGAAGATATAGCTGGTGGGTCTGACCTGTTAGCGGGGGGAACGTTTTTTCGCGAAATACAGAGGCCCTTCCGATGGGTCCCAGCTGTCAAGTGGAGGAATCATTATTTTGCGCATAATAAGGAGGCATTTCCTTGTGTCCGGTCATGGACCCAGTTGTCAGCCTCTCCACGTACAGTCCACGTCCGATGGATGTCGTTCGTTGACAATGTTGACTAGGCCGCGCCAAGAGCCCCATGGCGGTGGACGACGGCGAGGCCTAGGAAGGGAACGACACGGAGCTGGGGAAGACTCAGCAATGGTTGCCCATGCGGTGGGGAGTACGAGGGTTTACTAGTCCAGCTGCCGTCGTCGGAAAATAGCAGGAGGTGTGGGTGAGTAGAGGAATGGCCTGGCCAGCAATGAAGTAGGGTGGGCGATGCAGCCTGTGCGGTAGCACAGCCGGCCACGGGAGGTGGGAGCAGGTAGTCCCACCGGAGCTTGTTTGGGTGGCTGGAGCAAGAAGATCAGATATTGAAGAAGCAACATGGCCGTTGGATTAACATCCAACGGTCACTGCTGCTAGAATCGTTTGTGGACTAAGTTGACAAAGCCAAAGTACACGTCAACCTAGTAGACCCACAAGTTAGCCTCCAAATCTGTCCCAAACAGCATACAACCCGAAATTTCTAGCCGGATTCAAATTAATTTTAAATCTAAATATACCTTGAAATTTTACCCGCACAAAAACAATGAAATTTAAAATATCAAAATCTGAAAGAAAACAGTATTTTGGAACTAATTGTGTGTTCGTTGTTTTTTCATTTTACAGCCCATTTATTAGTACTTATTGCCCATTTCTTATTACTTATAGCCCATTTTCTGGGCAAAATGCATCCCTCCTCGTCTTGAAAGATTTCCGGCCCAGCAGGGCGTAGAAAAGCAAGTAGGCCTATGTTGGTTATTCTACAAAAAACAAAATAGCTGGCTAGCCATTTTCAGAAAGGAAAAACAAACTGGGCTGGTCATGTGCTAAACGTATGAAATAAAAGCCTGGGCTAGACGGGCCACTGGTCCCACACAACCCAGTTGATACCCTTCTCTATCCCGAAAAAACAAAATTACTGCGCGCGCTGCTGGGTCCCTACTGTCATCCTCACCATGTACAGTCATCTCCTTATTCCTCTTGGTTGTTGACCATGTTGACAACATCGGAGGGCGACGCCACGACGAGCGAACCAAGGCGGAGGACGATGGTGAGGCCTCGAACGGGAACGAATAGGAGCCGGGGAAGATGCGCAGAGTTTTAGGGCGCGATGTGGCCGTGATGCGTGCGCGGCAGCATAGCTAGCCGTGGGAGGCAGGAGCGGGCGGTCCCGCCAGCACTGGTTTGGCTTTGGCGGCTCGAGGAAGAAGAGACTGAAGAAACACGACAGACGTTGAATGTCAATCCAACGGTCAAGTTTGGCACAATCGTTTGTTGACTAAGCCGACACCAAGTAGCATACTTTTTTATATATAGGAAGAAAAGAAAAACCGGGCTTGTTGGCCTGATAACACTCCCAAAACTGCGACCGTTCGATCTTGTGTCGCAACTAAAACTGCCAGGAAAATGCGTTCGTCTGCCGTCCTCCTCAAAGGGAACATTCGCCACATAAGTGACTAGCACCCTTGGTTTTCAACAGAGAGGTCTTGGGTTCGAGTCCCAGGAACTCTCAATTTTGTCCTCCTTCCTTCCTCACAAAAAAAGGGAAAGAAAATCAAAGACTTGGGAAGGTGTACAGAACAAGCTAGTGTACCAGTAAAGAGACATTGCCGAGTTTTAGAAATAAGAGAGACGTGCTCCTGTAGCTGGTTCCAATCCAAACCTAGACTATGACTATACATGGTGCTATTCTACTCTGCAAGTAATGAAACTGACATATCCAACGTTCGCTTCTCCTCTTCTCTACTTACACTGCCTAGCATAAGAAGCTCTAGCCGCAGCAACCATGTCCGTTGGCTGCTCGTCCACCTACTCTTCAGCAGGCAACAACCAGATATGCGCCAAGTCGCCACCCGTACCATCGCCTATGGGTCTCATCACACCCCTGCCGGCACGCGCACCATAGCCGATTGCTCATCGCAACCCGCTGCCGTTGGTGTGGTGCCACTGCTACAAATCACGCAGAGTCATCCGTCGCGTCTCAACCACAATCCTCAACCCTGGCCGAGTCTTCTACAAATGCCCGAATCATGGGGTAATAATATGTTTAAGTGTTGTTCTGCTGCTTTCAGTTGCTGATTTTTCTAATAGTTTGGTTGATGATCTTCCAATTTGATTCGTGCAGAAAAGGGAAGATCCGTGTGATTTGTATTTATGGGAAGTTGCTGATGTGGGGGAATGCAACTACGCTGATTATTTGGTTAGCCGAGGAATCCCAATACCAGCAGGTTGTCGTGTTGGACAAGTAACTGAAAGAATGGAAGAAGAGGAAGAGGTAGAGCAGAAGGTTAAAGATGCAGTTCCTCTGATCATGGACAAGCAACAACTGCTGAATGGCCTTGACAACAATGAGGAGATGAAAGATCTTGTGAAGATAATGGGCAAAATTGATGTGCTCTGTAGGATGACTGTCTCTTTATTTGCAGTGTATGTAGCACTCATGATGTATTCTGTGGCTATGACATGAGCACTTTGCTAAAACTAGTAATGAATGAAACTTGTGTAGCAGGCTAGGCGTAGTGTTGTGAACATCTAATGATTTCTATTAATGGAAATTAGGGGGTATCCCCTTTTTCTCATAAATAAATAAATAGCACAGGCCCTGTCGGGTCAGCTTTGTTCTCATTCGAAGACGTCGAGTAAATTGGAGTCCAACAACAAACTATGTCATCAAATTCAAGTTTCACAACCAAATATGAGTACAACTAAACAACAATGTCATCATGTTTTAGTTGTCATACAATCACCAAACACAAATCAGCATACATAACAAGTGATGTTCTCACAGCAAAAATACTAAACAACATGTTCATCAGGTTTCAGTTGTCATAGCAAACACAATTTCACATAGTAGATAAAAAAACATCTTCTGACAGGCAAATACGACAAAAACAATGTAATCATCATCCGCAGCAGTAGCAGCGCCAACATCTTCACCATGTGTATCATTCTGAATCGTAATTCCCCATGGTGTCATCTTCTTCTTCGTCCTCAATGTCCTCGAACGTTGGCTTCTTCTTGATCAACTCTTGTATGTCCACAACACGACAGGCAATATTTTCGCGGGCGTCATTGACGTGATGGTTCTCAAAGATATTAGGAACATCGGTGTTATCTTGTACATCAGGAGCAGTGTAAGCATCATCTTCTTGTGCAACTTCATTAAACGAATTCCTCTGCTCAAACATTTGTAATACTCTCCAGTCATCGCTACGTGCAAATGTGTCTTCCAAGAAAAATATCCGTGTTGCTTGATTTGCCGAAATAAAAGGCTCGTTGCTCTGGTACGCCGCCTTGACATTGATGGATTTGAAATAATCATCAGCTCTGGGTTTTGTGATCCTGGAAAACAGGTTATACCAACGACAACACAACAGAACCACACACCGATGATCCTTGAAACTGGAGATATACTGCAACTGAACAATGTCTGTTATGTTAGCATACATTTTAGTTTTCTCTTTGCCATACGTATCCGTGCTCATGATGGCACTATTTTGTGTCTTCCTGCCTTCGTCTCGTGCAAGGGTGTTGTAGCGCACATCTCCAACAACACAAGATTCATAATGTCTTACCCGAGTATCAGGACCCATTGCTAGTGAGTAAAGGGCATCATCAACTGCCTGCCCATCCTCCCGCATCTTCTTAACCTACTGTTAGAAAATAGACAAGCTGATCATCTTATGTTCTCAATATATTAAAAAAACTGATAGTGCAATTCAAAAGCTTACATGGCTCTTGAACCATTTCGCAAATCCTGCCATAACCAGTTTGTCAATGTTTCTTGGATTTTGTGGTAGTAACTCCTTTTTGTAGATGCTGCACAACATAGTGATCGCGTCAAACATCTAAATATATAAGAATGTGCTGCAAGTTTAGTAGATTACGATGTATAAGCTGCAGTACTGCACTTACTTGATATAAGGTAGTATCTCTGGATAGTTATTCAACACATACCAAACCATTTTGTCCAAATCTTTAGGTTTGTCCTCTTGTCGACTCTTCCCTGTATGTCGAACAGAATAATCGAAAACATTGAGCCCGGGATTGTCTTCACCCACCTCTTTGCTAAGCTGATCAGCTGTTTCAATGTATTTTGAGAAGAATGTCAACACTTCTGTAGCAATGTAGGCCTCTGCAATGGAACCCTAGGCTCTAGCTCTGTTCCTAACAAAGCCCTTGAAAGTGCCTAGCCGCCTTTCAATAGGGTACATCTAGCCATACTGTACTGGACGTCTAAGTAGTGCCTCATCAGGTAGATGAACAACCAAATGCACCATCACATCAACTAAGGCTAGGGGACATATCTTCTCAAGGTCGCATAGGATAGTTGGTATCTTGTCTCTAAGACGCTCCAAAGCATCTATCCTGATATTTCTACTTTGGAGTTCCCTGAAGAATTGTCCCAACTCTGCAACTGCTTTGTATAAGTCAGGGTGGCCCAATCCTCTAAGGATAACAGGTAAAACCGTTTGAACTAGGACGTGGCAGTCATGAGTTTTCAACCCTTGTACCTTGTTTCCATCTGCACTGACTCTCCTTTCAGGGTTGGAAGCAAATCCCTGTGGGAATCTCACACGTGACAGGACCTCGCAGAATTCTTTTCTTTTTACCTTGTCCAAGACGTACACAGCTGGTGCCATATCCCGTTGTTTACCTTCATCTTGCACCTGCAAATCCTGTCTGATACCCAGGTGTGTCAAATCAATCCTAGATTTTAAGGTATCTTTCGTCTTGCCTTCATTATTAAGAAGTGTGCCGATAATGTTGTCACATATATGTTTCTCGATGTGCATCACATCAAGATTATGCCACAGATCCAAATCTTTCCAATACTCCAAGTCCCACAAAATGGACCTGCGGGTAAACAATAATCTATCTTCTGCCCGGCCATGCTTCCTTTTCCCGCTATCATTACCAGGATGGTTTCCTGGTGTAATATGCCTGACCTTCTCTCATTCCACTTCCAACTCATCGGCGGTGAGCCTCTTTGTCGCATCACGGTTTTTATGCTTTGCATTGAACACATGTCTTCGGTATTTTCTAGGATGCGGCTTGTCCTTGGCAAGGAAACAGCGGTGTCCAATGTAACAAATCTTGCTAAGTATTGCGTATGATAGTGAATTCCTGTCATAGCAAACACATGCATTGTAACCATGTGTCGTTCGCCCTGGCATAGTCCCCAAAGCCAGATGATCATGGATGCACCAAATTATAACATCACGTAGAAAGAAATCAGATGGTGGGCTGCTATATACATCTCAAGTGAGAACACCCCTCCATAGCTGTTGAAGTTCCTCCACAAGAGGCTCCATGAACAAATCAAAATCCTTTCCAGGACTTTTTGGACCTGGGATGAGCAAGGCCATCATGTAGTTTGATTCTTTGGTGCAGACATTTGGAGGCATGTTGTAAGGGATAACAAGCACTGGCCACATGCTATATGTGGTGCTCTGGTGGCCAAATGGGTTAAATCCATCTGATGCTAAGCCAAGTCTAATGTTTCTCGGGTCAGCAGCAAACTTTTTGTGTTTATGATTGAAGCTTTTCCACTCACTACCAATAGATGGATGGCTCATTACATTCTGATCTCTGTACTCCTGGTTCCTAGAATGCAACAGTACATTCTCTCTTGTTTCAGCATCATGAAACAACCTCTGCAATCTTGGTATAATTGGAAAATGTCTCAAAACATTATGAGGAATCCTCTTCACAGCATCGCCATCTTTCCATCTTGATGATTTGTATTTTGGGCATTCACTTAAGTTGGCATACTCCTTCTGGAATAGAACACAATTATTCTTACAAACATAGATCATATCATATCCAATTCCAACTGCACGAAGGAAATTCTTCATTTTACTGTAGGTGTATGGCAGCTCAGACGCATATGGGAAAGATTTGCGGAAAGCAGCCAACATCGCATCAAATAATTTGTTGGTCATCCGCTCAGATGTCTTCACCTGAAGAAAGGTGACCATAGCTGAGAATACTGACAGCTTATTTCCTTGGGTGACAGCCACGTTGCATTGTTCCAACATGTGTGCCCACCGTTTTTCTTCTCCAGGTGAAAGTTCACGGAATGCACCAACATTTCGTAGCATTGTTTCAATGTTGGTCAAACTCACTGGCTCCGCCACCACCACCTCCTCCTCCTCTTCCACCTGAGCATCAGGCAGATCAAGATGGTGATCTACTGCTTCCACGTAGTCAATAACATTGATGTTCACAGTTTCACCATGATGAACCCACCTAGTATATGTGATCGACATCCCATACAAGTGTAGATGATTTTGCATAGTTGACTTGGGTCTTGTAACTGAATTCATACAACTGCTACACGGGCAGAGCACATCTGATTTCGGACCACCGTACTTAGCTCTGATAAAGTTCATGATGTTTTCAACCCCCTCGACATATGCAGCGGAGAATCTTCGAGCAGAAGTTATCCAAGTCATGTCCATCTGTTAGACATACAAATTAGTTCTTCTACTAGATATTATAGGAAAAACATATATGCTTTTTTATGAAGTCCAGAAAAAAATACCTAGGTCAATGTCTAAAGCTATGGCAAGATATTTGCATGAGCAGATCTAAGTAACGAAATATATGTAAAGCTAATTCAGTAAACAGATTTGAGGGCTAAATTATGGCAGGCTATTTCAGCAGTCAATGTGGCCGAGCACACAGCCATCGAACTATCGAAGGCCATCACAGCAACAAAGATCGAGTATAAAACGATGTAGAGCTATTTCACCTAACAGATTGGCTACTAGACCATGACAATCTATGTTACAATAAATATATGGCAGGATATTTTAGCAACTAATCGGCCTTGGTATACCATCTCAGCTAAGTTGATTGAGTGTAGAACAGGGCAAGGAAGCTTCTTAAGCAGAGCATATTGACTGTAAACTACTTCGGCAAACAGTGAGATTAACAGCGTCTATCAGCTAACATTCAGCGTTACACCGACATGAACGGGGCCTCAGTCTATAATGCGCGTACCGTGGGAGAAGCTGGCCGTCGTGTGTCTCCACACAACGTCGCCAGCGGTGGAGGCGTTGACCGCCATGCGCCTCCACAAGAACATAGCCAGCGGTGGCGGTGCGGCTAGAGGATGGCAGTCTACGAGAGTGTACTGTGGGAGCGAGAGGATCGCCGTGCGTCCCCTCAACGAACCGCGATGCTGACGTATCTGCGTGGCAGGGAGGGCGGCTTTGGTGGAGAGAATGGAGTGGAGCGGGACAGGGGGAGGGGGGTTTGGGGAATATTATTGGCAAGTTGGCCGAAGGGCGGTTGAATCAGATTTGGGGGGAATTTTTGGGTGGGGGGAGGATTTTCACGCGGTGGGCGGGGGGAGTTTGGCGCATGGTCGGTTTCTCCAAGTGCAGTCCCATGTGTCAGTGAAGAGGCAAGCCGAAACACGTTCCGTTTGCATGAGCCATGTGTAGGACCAAACGTGTGTGGGGTGCAATGCGACCGCGACAGGAGTGCTGCAAGTGTACCGCCTTTTTTCCTTTTAAACTAGGTGCTTCGCCCCCTCAAAAAAATTGTTGCTTCGCGTGATCCATCGATACTACTACTAGTAATCTGGTAATCCCGACTAAAACGGCGCCGCCGGGTCTTTTCCCACGCGATATGCTGGGAGGTTGGCTTAGTAGGGTTTTTTAGGACGAGTAATGCTACCCCTACGTATTCCCAGTTACATAATTAACATAATGTGAAACGTGTGTGCTGTTGATTGTAGATTGGGGGGAGGGAGGGGCCCACCACCATGAAAATCAGGGGAGGAGAGAGAGAGGCAATTTACGTTAACCCTTTCGTAGGTTCCCGTAGATGTAGAAAGATGTGAAATGCGTGAATGTGTTGTGGACGTACTATTGGAGTGCCTAAGATAAATTGTGTAGGTATAGACCCTATGTGTTTATTTTACTTCGTATATTAGATTTGTCTCGGTTCAATAAAAAGCAGAGTTGGGGATGATGGTGTGCCTGTCATCCTGCAATATAGGTCGTCCGATCTATATCTAACGGATAGGAAGGAAACTATGACAATTTACCCGCACTCCTCTCCACATTTGCAGATAAGGCTTTCCCTCGTTTATCCTTTTCTCCCACAAGATCTTGATCTTCCGTGCAACGCACGGGCATCTTGCTAGTACTCCTACAATATACTATATTATTGTGAAAGTTCATATAAACTGGTCAAGATTAATGCAAACACGGCAGATTTTCATTACATTTCGAACTTTTATAGGACAGAAAAATAAAAGAAACCCGACCCTAAACCTATTCTACGGCAGCGACCGACGTCCTCCATCTGTGATCTCTATGTACGGGGGCGGGGTTCAAGACCCGTGAAGTGAAGGTGCGGTCTCCGACGAGGAAGACTAGAACACGGGATACGGACCGGCCGGCTGGCACACCATGCCTTGACGCCTCCCATGCACTACTCATCCTCGGAAGAGTCCCCGACCTTGGCGGTGCCGGACGTTGGACGGCGGCAAGTAGGACACGTGGCTGACGGTGCTCCCGTCATCGGCTGCCAGCGTGGCCACCGCTTGTGCGGCCGCGTCCGCGTCCGGCTATGCTGCTATTGCGTCACGAGAGGTGACTTGAGCGAGGGCGGCGACCTCGAGCTTCATCCCCGAAGAGAAGCTCTCTCGCAGAGCGTTTGCACTTGCAGTCATGGCGGATGTGGTGCCAAGTAGGAGGATGATGCGCTATGGTGTGGAGGCTAGCTGGGCGTTGCCACTTTAAGTAGCGCATTCCGGTGAGGCCAAGCGTCCGGGTGCATCATTAATTCACCGGAGTTGGTTCCTCGGGCACCGAGCCTCTTAATAACGACATACGAACGGACGGCATGAATTCGAGCAGTTGGCGCCGGCTGGGAACGCACCGCGCGATGGCGCGAGGGACGAGGGTTTTGGTGTGCCAGGGTAGTCAGCTGCGGTCGTGGCAACGTTGGAGATGCCCTTTGCTCACATGCAATCCCCGCATGTCATTGAAAAAGCAAGACGACCCGGCATGGTCTCAGGTCCTGAGGATGTAGTTGGCCGCGCTACACCACTCCGCGGACGTGTCGCGGCGCCCCATGCATCCTCGACGCGCCGAGTGTTGGGGTGTGTTTGGATTGTGGCCAAAGTGCACCTTACCAAATTTTTTGTCATGACCCAAGGATTGGTCTTCGCTTGGATGGTTGCCATTTCTTTGTCATGCCAATGAACTCTAGCCAACTCTAGGTCATTTTTCCTGCCAATGTCGGCCAAATCATGGGCAACCAATACCTCAACCAAAATTTTGGCTACCCAATGCTTTGATGGGGCAACCTTGGGGAGAAACCAAACATACTGTTGGTCGTGCCATAGCACTAACGCCACCCTCGGCACACTGAAACCGACCGTGTCTAGCGACGATATGAGCGTGTCGCTTACCGCGGTCATCATGTCCAGAGGCGGTGCTGGAGCTGCGCCACGTTGTTGGCCCCAACGACCCACATGAACGGTTGTCGGTGGCGAGGAGGTCGTAGGCCAGCTCCTCCATTGGACTAGTCTGCGCTACGTTGTCCCGACGGGTGTGCCCCACATGTCGGTTTCCCTGTTTTCCCGGCCATATTCTAGTGTCAGTGCTCCACATTGCGCATTATGCCTTTCACTATGTAGGCTAAGCGAGACAACTTATTGTTTATTTGAGCCGCTCAAGTATAATCATGTGGCGTTTTCTTATTTCTCATTCCTCCCCAACCCTCTTCTCCATCGATCATGTCGCCCTCCGGTCGAGTCCATCCTCCCGCATGCCTCATTTGAACATTCTGCCGAGTATCATTCGCATGTACCTGCCCTAGTCCTCTTTCAATCAATCTCCGGACCCCGGGATGAAATCGAGAGAGAACGAGTGGGGGCACGTGATACCTTAGGCGGATTCAAAATTTTGAACCGGTGATCATAGCATCCGCAAATCATATATAAAGGGTATTCAATGCTCGTTTCGTTTTTGAACGTACAATATACTCCCTCCTATCCTTTCTAGTTTACATATAAGTTTTATGTGTAGTCAAACTATCTCTACTTTGATCAAAAAAGTATCAACATTCAACAACGCCCAATCAATATTGTTAGATTCGTCCGTACTCCTAGATTTTTACTCGAGATGGTTTCCAATTTGTTTTCAACCATGTGAATGTGCTTGTTCTCGTGCATGCTCTTCCTACTAGGAGTTTGCGACGTATAGCCAGTCCAATAGTAACTTTTTTAAGCTCCCTGTCCAATAGTACACGTGGAGTACTAACAACATTTGTACTAGAGTATGCAGTGCTCATAGTAGTACTCCCTCCTTCCATTTATATAGGGCCTATGTGGAGGAGAGAGATGTGAAAAAGTAAGGGGAGTGAGCTCTCATGCAAGAGCCTTAGCTATATATGCATTCCTAGTTAAATACAATAAATATGAAGAAAGAGATAGAGAGGAGGTGGAAAAAGTACTAATGCAATAGCCAACCTTATATATTTGTTTTGCAGGAAATAGCCAACCTTATAGCCCACACTACCGTATGAGTGCGTATAATAGATGATGGTTATAGATGACATGGTAGTCCCTCATAGCCATCGACTGGCTATATTATTAACCATGATCTAATGCGTTTTTAAAACCGCATTTGACTATTGACAAGATTAATAGTACATGAGATGTATAATGTGAAAACTATATCATTGAAACTACTTTCACATACGAATTTGACCGTATGCTTTGTGTAAGTTACATGTCAAAAATTATTACTCTAACATTTGGTCATAGTTAGCCTCGAAAAACGCGTTAGGCCCTGTATAGTAAATGGAAGGATGGAGTATTAGTGGAAGTGGATCCTTTGACGTAGGTATCCCTGCCTTACCCTCCCTTTCGGTCACTTACTGGCGGACCCCATGCTTGCTAGGCCCCGCATGTGCCAGGACCCCAATCCTAAGTCACACCGATCTAGCATGTAACACATCATATCACTTTGCGGCCTCACGCACGATATTCCCACGGGTGCCACCATACCTGGCCCGGGACCGTTTGCGCATTTTGGCTCACGTATATGATAGTGCCGCTAGCATCCATATGACAAAGAACCCGGGCTGACATGGCTAGTCGTGAACCCAAAGTGGCACTAACTTACAGGGACATGCATACATGACCCAACAACGAACGTGTCGGTCATCAGCGAGTGAATCCAGGCTGTAGTAGCTGGGCTAGCAGGACTCTGGTAAATCGGGCTGTAGCAGGCTAACAGGACTCTGGTAGACATCGCGTGACATTTCCCCGAAGGGACAGACACAGGAACGAAGAAGGACACATGCCGGCCAGCCTAAGTGTTCCGGAGCAGTAGCAAGCTACCGTGGCTCAGTGGAAGCACTAGGAGACACTTCTCGGTAAGAGAGGCTACCAAGGATAAACAACTAGATAGTCAGATCCCACACATACCAAGCATTTCAATAACATAGACACAATATGCTCGATATGTGCAAATACAACATGGCATCACAACATAACTCTACGACTCAAAGAATTATTCAATAGGCTCTGAGGAGCGAGATATTACAAACATGGGTCTCACGACCCAACATTCAGAGCATACAAGTCAAAGCACAAACGGAAGCTTAACATGTCTGAGTACAAACATCTACAAATCAAAAAGGCTGAGAAGCCTGACTATCTACCAGATCCTGCCGAGGGCTCAAGATCGTAGCTGAGGTAACAAGCTAAACGTCGAAGTCCACGCGAAACTACTAGTGAGACTGAAGTCTCTCTGCAAAAAACGTAAAATAGGCAAACGTGAGTACAAATGTACCCAGCAAGACTTACATCAGAACTAACTACATATGCATCATTATCAACAAAGGGGATGGTGGGGTTTAACTGCAGCAAGCCAGCTTTGACTCGGTGGATATCCTGAACTACGACTGCAAGTATCTCTTTTGAGGTGGCGCACACGAGTCCACATATTCACCATATCAATACACCACTGTGGATCCGCTCCCGTCTCCCTACGAGAGCGCCATCCATAGCACTCACGCTTATCTTGCGTATTTTAGAGTATCCACTTTCACTTGTCTATGAACTGTACAGGCAACCCAGAAGTCCTTTACCGCGGACACGGCTATTCGAATAGATCATATTAACCCTGCAGGGGTGTACTTCTTCACACACGCTCTCACCACTTACCGCCGTTTACACGACATGTACTCGGCAACCTTCAAGCGGAAGCCCAGCGAGGGTGTCGGCCATGACCTGACTAACCACACAAGTCTCTCGTCCAGGTTTATCGCCTATTCGGGTTCCATCCGCAAGGAGATCCGGCCGGGGTGTCGCTCACGGCCCCAAACGATGTGAGCAGGGTTCCCAAGACCACCATCTGGGTGCCACTTGGTACACCGTGCCACTGTGCCTAGTCTGTCCCAAGCCCACCTGTACCGGGTGCCACTTGGTAGACTACTAGTACTACCTACAAACACCAGAAACTAGTTGCAACTCCTGGACAGAGATCGAGTTGATTAATAAGTCGAGAGAGTCAATTAAGGATCCCAATGTGTGGTAGTAGTTGTTCATGGATCACAAACACAAAACTCAGTTCCTGAGGACGGCTGCAATGAGACAACCCACCATGTACTCCTACATGGCCTCTCACCACTACCTTTACCAAATCGTGTTCACACACTTAGCTCCCAACAGTAGGACATGTTCACCACATTCCAATTCATCCCTGATGAATCAGACCTGACTCAACTCCAAGCAGTAGCAGGCATGACAAA
Source organism: Triticum aestivum (assembly GCF_018294505.1). NCBI lineage: Eukaryota > Viridiplantae > Streptophyta > Magnoliopsida > Poales > Poaceae > Triticum > Triticum aestivum. The sequence continues at coordinate 218,888,657 of NC_057804.1, read as the reverse complement.
CAAGCATGAATGAGTAGGCACATCAAGGCTCAAACAACTCCTACTCATGCTAGTGGGTTTCATCTATTTACTGTGGCAATGACATGTCATGAAGAGGATAAAGGGGTTCAGCTACCGCAGCATGTAACAGTTAAATTGTTGTTGTCCTAATGCAGTAAAAGAGAGCAGGAGCGAGAGAGTGGGATTGTATCGGAATGAACAAGGGCTTGCCTGGCACTTCTGAAGATAGTATATCTCTTCATCGGTGTCATCGAACTCATCGTCGGTACCACGTTTATTGAGGGGGAACAATTACCGGCAACAGAGAGGGAACACAATCAATGCAATGCAACTATATGATGCATGATCATGACATGGCAAAATGAATGTGTTTGACCTAATGCAACTGAGAACAGAAAGGTTTGAGCTAATTTGAACCAAGGGTTCAAATTCAAACTCAAGTTATGAATTTATAATGTGCATTCTCATGTTTTGGTATGAACAGCAACTTTAAGTTCCTTTATCATGCATGAAACAAATACCAATGGATATATTGGATTTTTCTGATCATTTTTCATATATAAATTATTTCATTTGGAGTTACGGTTGAATTTCTATGAATTTTTGAAGTTAGCACTATTTCTGGAATTTCTTGAGAAAGAATAAATCCAGAAAAACCTATTACTGCGTCAGCATGACATCACACTGACATCAGCAGGTCAGCTAACCTGGTCCAGGTCAAACCTGGCGTGCGGGGTCCACACGTCAGTGACACAACTAATTAATAGGGGGTTATTCCTAATCTAATTAAAAGATTAGGGTGGGGGG
>NC_057804.1:218879837-218887501 GCF_018294505.1 Triticum aestivum | reverse complement strand
GGGGTGGCCGGAGCTCGCCCGTGCAGAGCTCGGGGCGGCGCCGAAACACGGCTCCGGGTGGGATGTGGCTGCAGGGCACGGCAGGGGCTCTGGAGGACCTCTACGGCCTCCTGGCGTCACCAGGAACACGGTGACGTGCGTGGGAGCGGCTGGCTCGGGTTCTGGTCACGGTGGCGCCATGGACGGCGGCGAGGTGCTCGCGGGTTCGACAGGTAGCAGGCTACGGCGCTCAAGCAAAGGAACGAAGAGGGGAAAACGGACGGTGAGCTCACGTGGATCCCGTAGAGGTGGACGGCGAGCTCGGGGAAGGCCGAATGGCGACGAATTTCACGGCGGTGATCCGCGGCACCGACGAGGAGGACGACGTCCAGGGCAGCTCTGTAGGGCATCCCGGCTTGCGTGAGTCGTCATAGAGGTCGAGGACGGCAGCGCGGAGCTAATGGGCTTGTCGGAGAGGCGAGGCAGTTGCGGTGGGCGCGGCAACGGTGTGCGGCGGCGAGGGCAGCGCACGGGCACGGTGAGAGAGAGCGAGGGAGAGGAGGGGAAGGAACGAGAGAGAGTGAGAGAGGTGCGGGGGGTCTCTGTGGTGCATCCAGAAGAGCCAGGGCATCACGGAAGGAGGAGGTGGCTGCGTTCGGTTGCGCGCTCGCCATGCACCTGCTTCTCCTTCTGGCAGAAGGTTGAAGAAGCAGGCAGTGCTGGCTGGGCTGGGCCACCCAACTGGGCCGCCAGGTGGCCTGGCGAGGTGGGCTGCACAACAGGTAGGTCCAGGTAACTTTCTCTCCCTTTTATTTCATTTTCTATTTTCTGTAATTGTGTTTGGCTTTATTAAAAATGCCAGGGCATTTCCAAAAATCATGAAACTGCTCAATGTCACTGTTTGGAATATTTCCAACAGCAAACATTTTAGTTTGTGATTATTTGAGCATTTAAATATTATTTAGCAATTAAATGCCCAAATGCAAATACCGTAAGATTTAATTCAAAAATCCAGAATGGCCTAGAAAAATGTGCACCATTTTTGGGAGAGGTTCTAGACCAATCCAAAAATAATGAACTTTTCTGAAGAGCATTTTGGGTTCATTGAGAATATTTTTATTTGAACCTAGTTGATTTGATCTGGTGCTAGGGGTTGAGCAATCCCCATTTCAACTTAAATAAAATTTAAACATGATGCACACATGAAGGGCTAGTCTAGTGCATACCAGAACTAGGGATGTGACAACTCACCCCCACTAAACAAGAATCTCGTCCCGAGATTCAAGCGTAGGGTAAGATGAAGGGGAACACAAACTAACACAATCTTCACGATCCAGGTTGCACTTCATAGGGGCGTTGATTCGATCACCATATTTGACTCGATGTCTTCCTCTGAGAACTCCAACTAGCATGACAAGAAGAGGAAATGAAAACTCTAGAAGAATTGATCTTCTCGAAGACCGAACAACTCAGGATCAACTCATGGGATGAGACATAGCAGCATCTCCCGAGCTGAGACACGAAGCATACATCTAGAGGGATGGAGTGGAACAGATGACGAGGGTTCACTAGGTAGACAACAATTCCACACTTAAGAAGGTGGTAAACGATTGCTAACGTAGCGAGGAGTTGAGTTGCCATAATACCATTACGGGGCACCTTAGGGAAGGTGACTTGTAGAAATATCCTCTTAAGTGGAAAAAAGAATTACCTTTGATTCAGAGATCATTGAAACTCTTTATACCAGCCTAAGGCAATTCTCAAGCGATCGTTTGGAGGGGTTCGGTAGAATGACATACCCGAATTAGAATGAATGATGTGGATTACGTTGTTGAAAACAACACAAAGAATGACTTTGCTTGCGTGTGCTCTCAAGAACATGAACAATCCCATAACCATCATAGTTCTACCAACATCTATGAAAAGAATGTTAATACAACTACATACTACCATGATGAATAACGATGGAGGGTGCAGATGGAAAGGAAGATAACACTTTCTCAGATTTCACCCTAGCAATGCCAGGGAAACAAAATCTGGATGATCGACCGAGAGACATTTAGCACTCCGCTTCTAATGTTCTCCTTGATGTGCTAGCGTAACCCATTCATAGATATGATTTGATATCTAGAACATCAAGTAAAAGGTCGGACTTCGGGAGCATAAGAATCCATAAGGGACAACTAGGGAGTAAATCCTATGAAATCCTTATGGGTAGTGACCAAATGGCTTAATCAAGATACTACAATAATAGTACTTCCAACTAGGTGCGTCCACTTCACTGGAACCTATATCATAGTTCTTGGAAGAAGTTCCAACCATCATATCTGCCTGAGATTCATATCTGGTTGGTAACAGGATAATTCAGACAACATGTCTGGAAAAGAAAGTTTGCAACACAAACCGACGAGATGACATTGCGAGATTCTCAGGGAATAAACTACGATAGCAAGATCCAAAACATGAGCTGGTTCTGCTACAAACCTGTGAACACGCCGTCCAAGACAAGAATGACCACATAGTAGTCTTATAGTAAAACACTACCGAGTTCAGGTGGGGAACCATCATTGAAATAACGAAGTCATGTGCATGTCCTTCTGGGCCCTTCGGGAATAGCATTTGAACTTCTTATCTCTGAATAGATCAATCAGTGGCTTGGTGTGCTAGGGACACATATAGAATGAAGGTTGCAAGTCTCCAAACCACAGAATACTTCGCACGTATGCATGACTAATTGGGATGATTCCAAAGGAGGCAAAACAAACTTTCTCGAATTCACGGCGGCAACTTGCACCAAGTACACGTGAATCAGAGGTAGTCACTTCTTTCATCCAAACATATGCTTCATGAACGAAACTCGAAGTAATGCTTACACAAATTTCAAACACTAGCTTGATGTCCGACAAAATCATGGAGAAGATAAGGATGTTGTCGATGGGCTCAACAACAATTTATCGAAATTTCCATAAAATGGAATTCCACGACTAGGTGAACAAGGTGATAGCATTGGTCAGACCAAAAGATGTAATGGTGTATGCTCGAGGGTTCAACCATGAATAAGACAACATTACGAGCATCGTTGGTTCTGACTTGATTTGAGGATAGCCCACACCCAAATCAAAGGTTGGACAAGATGATAGGTCCATTAACTGATCACGAGGGTCAGTCGATGAAAATATCAACTTTCTTCAACACACACATATAAAGGATATCCCTTTGAAATGAACTAAGTCAGGTAAGCTTTTATCCTCCAACTCTCCAAGTTGTTGTTTAGCTTAACCAACTGGCTCAGGGTATCCAACACGGATTCTTGGAGAAAGGGTGGTTTCGAAAACCAACTTGGTCACGAGCTCAACATAGTGGTCAGGTGCCAACCTGGTGATACTTCCGAGAAGATAATTGGAAAATCACGAACCACCGATATATTATTAAGCTTGGGAACAATCTTGCTTCTAAGGGCAAGATGAAATGATCAAATAAGCAAGGGATTGGCATAGCCCTAACTCATTGATCGAACAGTGCACCGGAAGTAAGGACTAGGTAGCATGATCAATCTTAGAATGATGATTCCATAACCAACACACTAAGAATGATATTGTTGTCCATTATCTACCAAGCAACACGGTTGCTAGGAGTATAGATTTCACACATCACGATTCACTTGTCGGCATTCCGGTTACATTAACATGGAACCGAGAAATGAAAATGATGGCGAGAAGTATCACTGCGTCAAGAATTCATAAGAGGTGGTGCAATTCTCATGACAATCCTGACATAAAGAAGGTAATACTTCAAGGTAGAACAGACCAGAAGCTGGATTGGCATTTTGATCTATGGAATACAACTTCTTTGACCCAATCCTGGATATGGACGAGGTACTGGAGTTTGTTTCTCCTAGTCATTCCGGAATAGAATGGCTTGACAGACCACGAGAATAATAAGCATCGATGAACATGATTGCACAACTACTCCTTGCTACCAATTGATAGACGAGGGTTAGGATACGACTAAAGAGGGACAACTCAAGGAACATATAACTTTCTGAGTTGTAGATGCATAGATTAGTATGTCGAACTAAGTTCAATATGTTTCTTCTGGATAACCCATGCAGAAAGGTTGAGCTGGCAGAGTCACAATATAAAATCGAGAACTCGTCAAGAGCACTCTTATTGTGATCTTTTGGTCAAGATCTTCTGCCATAAGCAGTTCATGGCATTTGGAAGAAGGATACACCACGAACCTCGAGGACTAATGCAAAGGTTACTAATAACCTAAAGGAACTAGCAACACTATCAACATGAAGTAAGTAGGGTGAATCTTGGTTCGAAAACCCAGAAGTGGAATGCCTACTAACTAAGTGGCATCACGGGATGCTTTCGGGAATGATGGCCAGAGTCATCACACTGGGATCACAAAACATGGCTAGACTACTAGATGATCCCCTGAGACACCTAGGGTCATAATAATAACTCCAACATAAATGTCGAGGCAATAGAGTACCTCAACTCACCGTCTAGTGTGGTTAACCTGGCCAGAGAGGACATCGGGAACGGGGAGAAGGAATTTGCAAATGCATCGGACTGTTTAGAAACCTGGGATGACTCGGACAGCATAACGGCTGTAAATGCTCAAAAAGATTGTAGACATGCTAAAAAATGGTGGCATAGCTACTCAGAAGCACAATATCAAGGTTTCGGGATCAACAGTTATCATACGGAAGTAGTAGGAACTAAACAGAGGCTTAAATCCATTAATCCTATAAGTCTACGGATTAGTAACACGTGACCCTGATAGAAAGAAAAGATAGCCTAGTTCCTTAACCCCGTAGGAAAGATAAGATGACTCGGATCAGAATGCATAAGGTATAAGGAGTAAAAAGAGCCTTATGTTCCATCCCACAATCAATTCCCTTATATAACTAAAGAATTTCTAGACTCAACTTCGACCAGTTTGGCTTGGTAATCCTACAGGCAGTCAAGCTCTGATACCAAAGCTGTCAGGACCCCGATCCTAAGTCACCCCGATCAAGCATGTAACACATCATATCACTTTGTGGCCTCACGCATGGTATTCCCACGGGTGCCACCTTACCTGGCCCAGGACCGTTTGCGCATTTTGGCTCACGTATATGATAGTGCTGCTAGCATCCATATGACAAAGAACCCGGGCTGACATGGCTAGTCGTGAACCCAAAGTGGCACTAACTTACAAGGACAGGCATACATGACCCAACAACGAACGTGTCGGTCATCAGCGAGTGAATCCGGGCTGTAGCAGCTGGGCTAGTAGGACTCCGGTAAACCGGGCTGTAGCAGGCTAACAGGACTCCGGTAGACACCGTGTGACATTTCCCCGAAGGGACAGACACAGGAACGAAGAAGGACACATGCCGGCCAGCCTAAGTGTTCTGGAGCAGTAGCAAGCTACCATGGCTCAGTGGAAGCACTAGGAGACATTTCCCGGTAAGAGAGGCTACCAAGGATAAACAACTAGATAGTCAGATCCCACACATACCAAGCATTTCAATAACATACACACAATATGCTCGATATGTGCAAATACAACATGGCATCACAACATAACTCTACGACTCAAAGAATTATTCAATAGGCTCTGAGGAGCGAGATATTACAAACATGGGTCTCACGACCCAACATTCAGAGCATACAAGTCAAAGCACAAATGGAAGCTTAACATGTCTGAGTACAGACATCTACAAATGAAAAAGGCTGAGAAGCCTGACTATCTACCAGATCCTGCCGAGGGCTCAAGATCGTAGCTGAGGTAACAAGCTAAACGTTGAAGTCCACGCGGAACTACTAGTGAGACTGAAGTCTCTGTGCAAAAAACGTAAAATAGGCAAACGTGAGTACAAATGTACCCAGCTAGACTTACATTAGAACTAACTACATATGCATCATTATCAACAAAGGGGATGGTGGGGTTTAACTGCAGCAAGCCAGCTTTGACTCGGTGGCTATCCTGAACTACGACTGCAAGTATCTCTTTTGAGGTGGCGCACACGAGTCCACATATTCACCATATCAATACACCACTATGGATCCTCTCTCGTCTCCCTACGAGAGCGCCATCCATAGCACTCACGCTTATCTTGCGTATTTTAGAGTATCCACTTTCACTTGTCTATGAACTGTACAAGCAACCCAGAAGTCCTTTACCGCGGACACGGCTATTCGAATAGATCATATTAACCCTACAGGGGTGTACTTCTTCACACACGCTCTCACCACTTAACGCCGTTTACACGACATGTACTCGTCAACCTTCAAGCGGAAGCCCAGCGAGGGTGTCGGCCATGACCTGACTAACCACACAAGTCTCTCGTCCAGGTTTATCACCTATTCGGGTTCCATCCGCAAGGAGATCCGGCCGGGGTGTCGCTCACGGCCCCAAATGATGTGAGCAGGGTTCCCAAGCCCACCATCTGGGTGCCACTTGGTACACCGTGCCACTGTGCCTAGTCTGTCCCAAGCCCACCTGTACCGGGTGCCATTTGGTAGACTACTAACACTACCTACAAACACCAGAAACTAGTTGCAACTCCTGGACAGAGATCGAGTTGATTAATAAGTCGAGAGAGTCAATTAAGGATCCCAATGTGTGGTAGTAGTTGTTCATGGATCACAAACACAGTACTCAGTTCCTGAGGACGGCTGCAATGAGACAACCCACCATGTACTCCTACATGGCCTCTCACTGCTACCTGTACCAAATCGTGTTCACACACTTAGCTCCCAACAGTAGGACATGTTCACCACATTCCAATTCATCCCTGATGAATCAGACCTGACTCAACTCTAAGCAGTAGCAGGCATGACAAACAAGCATGAATGAGTAGGCACATCAGGGCTCAAACAACTCCTACTCATGCTAGTGGGTTTCATCTAGTTACTGTGGCAATGATAGGTCATGCAGAGGATAAAGGGGTTCAGCTACCGCAGCATGTAACAGTTGAATGGTTGTTATCCTAATGCAGTAAAAGAGAGCAGGAGCGAGAGAGTGGGATTGTATCGGAATGAACAAGGGGTTTTTGCTTGCCTGGCACTTCTGAAGATAGTATATCTCTTCATCGGTGTCATCGAACTCATCGTCGGTACCACGTCTACTAAGGGGGAACAATTACCGGAAACAGAGAGGGAACACAATCAATGCAATGCAACAATATGATGCATGATCATGACATGGCAAAATGAATGTGTTTGACCTAATGCAACTGAGAACAGAAAGGTTTGAGCTAATTTGAACCAAGGGTTCAAATTCAAACTCAAGTTATAAATTTATAATGTGCATTATCATGTTTTGGTATGAACAGCAAGGTTAAGTTGCTTTATCATGCATGAAACCAATACCAATGGATAGATTGGATTTTTCTGATCATTTTTCATATATAAATTATTTCATTTGGAGTTACAGTTGAATTTCTATGAATTTTTGAAGTTAGCACTATTTCTGGAATTTCCTAAGAAAGAATAAATCCAGAAAAACCTATTACTGCGTCAGCATGACATCACACTGATGTCAGCAGGTCAGCTGACCTGGTCCAGGTCAAACCTGACATGTGGGGTCCACACGTTAGTGACACAGCTAATTAATAGGGGGTTATTCGTAATCTAATTAAAAGATTAGGGCGTCGGGGCCCACTGTCAGTGTCATTAGGTGTGTGT
>NC_057804.1:218872923-218879594 GCF_018294505.1 Triticum aestivum | reverse complement strand
CACCTGCCAGGCCGGCGAGGTCGTCGCCGGCGACCACGGGACACGGCGGTGTCCGCGTTACAGGCTACAGGGGCGGCGGCTAAGGGCACCGGGGCGTAGCCCTTGCCCTCGCGCATCCAGGGGAGGCGACGGGAGGACGGGGGGGTGGCCGGAGCTCGCCGGAGCGGAGCTCGGGGCGGCGGCCGGAACACAGATCTGGGCGGGATGTGGCTGCAGGGCACGGCAGGGGCTGCGGAGGGCCTCTACGGCCTCCTGGCGTCACCAGGAACACGGTGACGTGCGCGGGAGCGGCTGGCTCGGATTCTGGTCATGGTGGCGCCATGGAAGGTGGCTAGGTGCTCGTGGGTTCAATAGGTAGCAGGCTACGGTGCGCAAGCAAAGGAACGGAGAGGGGAAAACGGACGGTGAGCTCACGTGGATCCCGTAGAGGTGGACGGCGAGCTCGGGGAAGGCCGAACTGCGACGAATTTGACGGCGGCGATCCGCGGCACCGACAAGGAGGACGACGTTGAGGGCAGCTCTGCAGGGCATCCCGGCTTGCGTGAGTCGTCATAGAGGTCGAGGACGGCAGCACGGAGCTAATGGGCTTGTCGGAGAGGCGAGGCAGTGGCGGTGGGCGCGGCAACAGTGTGTGGCGGTGAGGGCAGTGCTCGGGCACGGTGAAAGAGAGCGAGGGAGAGGAGGGGAAGGAACGAGAGAGAGTGAGAGAGGTGCGGGGCGTCTCCATGGCGCATCCAGAAGAGCCGGGGCGTCGCGGAAGCAGGAGGTGGCTGCGTTCGGTTTGCGTGCTCGCCACACACCTGCCTCTCCTTCTGGCAGAAGGTTGAAGAAGCAGGCAGCGCTTTGCTGGGCTGGGCCACCCAACTGGGCCGCCAGGTGGCCTGGCCAGGTGGGCTGCACAGCAGGTAGGTCCAGGTAACTTTCTCTCCCTTTTATTTCATTTTCTATTTTCTGTAATTGTGTTTGGCTTTATTAAAAATGCCAGGGCATTTCCAAAAATCATGAAACTGCTCAATGTTATTGTTTGGAATATTTCCAACAGCAAACATTTCAGTTTGTGATTATTTGAGCATTTAAATATTATTTAGCAATTAAATGCCCAAATGCAAATACCGTAAGATTTAATTCAAAAATCTAGAATGGCCTAGAAAAATGTGCACCATTTTTGGGAGAGGTTCTAGACCAATCCAAAAATAATGAACTTTTCTGAAGAGCATTTTGGGTTCATTGAGAATATTTTTATTTGAACCTAGTTGATTTGATCTGGTGCTAGGGTTTGAGCAATCCCCATTTCAACTTAAATAAAATTTAAACATGATGCACACATGAAGGGCTAGTCTAGTGCATACCAGAACTAGGGATGTGACAGCATGTCAGTTACTCAATGGGTTCTGCCACGTCAGGGAATCCTCATCCGTAGTATACTCCCTCTGTTTTTATTTACTCCGCATCGAACGGAGGGAGTGGTAGTATAATAAATGACGCGGGCGGGGGAGGGGGAGGGACGTCGTTTGCTCTCAAGTGCGGTCCCACAAGCGAGCAAAAACGCAAGCCACTGCCCTCAAACCACACCATATCTCCAGCCCATCCCCCACCTATCGATCCCCTAGCCTGCATCAAGCGTCTTCTAGATTACCGGAAAGCCATGGTGCGCCGCAAGATCACTTACTACAAGATGCTGACACTGGAGTGCCGCGCAGAAATCGCGGCGGCGGTCGGCGCCACAGACCTCCATTCCCAAGCTCGCTTTACGGCGGGCCAATCCCCAAGTTCTCTGGCGCCAAGCTACAAGGAGGAGGAAGCTGATCCAATGTTCATGGCGGAGGTCGCGGCGCAGAAGGCCCCCGATGGGTATGAGACGATGGACGTCGACTTCGTGCCAGCGTCCGAGTCCCCCATGGTGCAGGCGGACCAACAGTTCAACATGGAGATACTAAAGGAGGTCCCGGAGGCAGAGGCTCAACTCGACGCGGAGCGCGCGCATGCCGCTGCCATCGAGGCTCTCCTGCAGGCGAAACCGGATGTCATGGATGTGAACCGGGCGGCGGAGGCTCAACTTGAGGCGGAGCGTGCGGATACCGCTGCCATCGAGGCCCTCCTGCAGGCGGAACCGGACGTCCTGGACTTGAACCGGGAGGCAGAGGCTCGACTCGATGCAGAGCACGCGGATGCCGCTCTCATCGACGCCCTCCTACAGGCGGAACCGGACGTCCTGGACTTGAACCAGGCGGCGGAGGCTCGACTCAACGCGGAGCGCACGGATGCCGCTGCCATCGAGGCCCTCCTGCAGGCGGAACCGGACATCCTCGACTTGAACCAGGTTGTGCTCTCGTCCGTGCAGAGCACCCGCATGCTCCGCGTGAACGAGTAGCTGGAGGCCGAGGACAACCATGGTGCGGAGACACACGTCAGCAGCTACGGCTGGTTTGCGCCGGCAGCCAAAGACGACGAGGCCGTCTCTTTCCACGAGCAGTGATAGTTTTTCTTTATGTTGGTGTTTTTATGGATCTTTTGCTGTGTAAAAACATATATTTGTTATGCAAGTCGCCTGACTTGGGTCAGTCTACCATTTCAGGCAGTTGGATGAATATCCTACGTCTCCTAACCCTTCTTTCCTTCTTCCTCACCTCTTCTTCTTCCCCAACAGACCACCGCATGGGCCGTACGGATACTCCCCAACATGCAGTTGGATAAACATACTCTATGAACGATAATTATGTGTCAGCGATAGGATGACTGACTTTGGTTTGTTCACATGCGACAACACGTGTCAGTGAGGGTGCGTTCCCTTGGTTGGGTTTGCGGCGTGCAGGAGCGACTGTGTGAGGGTGCGGTGCGACCGCGGCGTGCAGGAGCGACCGTGTGAGAGTGCGGTGCGACCGCGACAGCCATGCGCAAGTGTACCTCATTCTTATTTTGAAAACTTTAGGCAAGCTTGGCAGAAATGTGTGGCAAAGTTTGGCAATGCAAGGCCTAGACCCAAACAGGATAAGTACGTACGTACTAGGAGTACTAGTGTTAAAAAAGAAAGGCAGGGTTTTCCTTCGCGGGATTTAATCGATACAAATCCTCGTTTCACATGTCAATTAATGCGTATTTGTTTCTCCAAAGACCAAAGAGCTAACAATCTCACTCCTCATCACTTGATTAATGCAGCGCCATGAAAACCAAACCTTCTCACTTCTGAATGCATGCAGGGGATATTAATGTCCTTGCTTGCTAGTACGAGGCAAACCCCATCAATGTTGCCTCAATTTGTGTTAGTGGCCTTTTGCAAATTGTAATTTTGATATACTGGCCTTGTGTACAAAAAAATGGAGGTAGTAACTATATTTGACTTCCTTCCCCATTGCGGTGACATCGACGATATCTTTTTTTTGTGGTTTGGCGAAGTGCGTTCAATGGAGAACACCATTGAGGGAGACCACGGTAATTCGTTCGCAAGTGCCGCCTGCAAGCCGAGACAACCGCCTTATTTGCATCCAGGAAGTCCGTTGAACCAAAGGACTAGTACTACCAGGAGTACACAATAGCGTCGTCCGTCCAGCTTAGTGCGGTGAGATGGTTTCTCGGAGAAGACGATGGAGAAGCGGAGTCAGCGAAGAATGAAATGATGGTTGCTTCGTCCGTGCTTTTGTGATTTGACGCCTCACTGTTTTGTGATTTGTGATAGAAGGGACAGGGGAGCAGACTCTATGCTCTATATTGTACTACATGCGTCCAAGCATGGGAGAAAGAGGAGAGACGTTGCAATTTTCTATTCCTTCAATCAATCTATCACGGAGCTTCGGTTCCATCTTTTTGGCTTTGGCAACACCGTCCACAATGGTTCCCACGATGCCAAAAGCTATTTTCACATTTGGCTACACATTGTGGATGCTCTTAACCATACCACTTGGTTTTGCTCATGTGTGCTATCTATACAAATCTCAATTATATTGATCTAAAAAATTATAGAATCAAGATAAGTAAAAAGGAGGTGATTTTGCCGCGCGGATGGCGGGGGAGGTTTCTTATTTTCAGAGGATGTTGTCTTGGCAGTTTGCTAACATGCGGTCCCACGTGTCAGTGCTTTACCAAGCCGATCCGCGTCCCACATGAGGCAGAACAACAGCAGAAGCAACACGTGGTTAAGTTGAAGAAGATGAGGGAGAAGCGGATTCAGCAACGAGTAAAATGATGGTTGCTTCATCCCTCCAACTTCTCTTTTGATCATTATTACTTTGTCCCTCCAACTTAACTTCGGGAAAGGTGCAGCTTTGTGATTTGATGCCTCATTGATCATTACTACACCGGCGCCATGACTGGGGTGCTTCTCCCCGGCTGCTCTGCACTGTATTTCGGTATGGCACGTGGACCCGGTAGCTTGACGTCCCACATGTCGGCGAAAGGAACTAGAAGATTTATGAAAGTGAGCGCTCCACTCTTACGACGGAGGAGTACACGACACGAAGGCCCAGTGAACTGTCACTTCTACTGTATAGTACTATAGTTTTACTGTTTCACACGATCCATCGATACAAACCCGATTAAACAGGAAAGGGTGGGATTTTTCCCGCGCGGTAGATGATACTGGCCATACATTTCAAAGGCATTTTTAATGTATGCAAACTGAATCATTAAGGCCTTTCCTAGTGCTCCACAGTGTACAGGTGCTAAGGATGCCACATAGGCAGAAAAATGATGTGGCAAAGCAATTAAAGAGGAGAGAGAGGATTATGGTGACCCCAACAAGAACCAATGCTAAGCACGTGAACCTAGACAAAAAGACTATTAACCAATACATGAAGGAGTTTTATTACTAAACAATTAAATAGAGAAGGCTTAGCTACAAAACCTAATCACCGATGCATTGGGGACATTAGTTGCTAAGCATTTTAATGCACTTAGCACCCCACTTTAGCACCAATGCATTGGGAGAGGCCTAAGTAACAATATGATATCTAGTAAAACTAAAAACACATATGATTTATTGTGTTAGTAGTAGTGTTGTATTGCATAGTTGTTAGATGTAACATGCGAGAACGTGTAGAGATGTAGTTTTGGAGGGCCTACAGAGAGAAAAGCGTAATACATTCACCGAACTTCAGAATAAGCTGATTACGGTCACTATATACATTTTGCAGTGATTGTACGGTCACTTGCTCACGGTTCAGCATTAGATTGCACTCTGTTGACCGGCCAAATAGTCTGCGTGGCGCCATGTTGACTAGTTAAATTGACCACGTTCCTTGTGGGTCCCACCTGTCAGTTCGCATAGGGAAAAGGTCGGATAAACACAAATTTACGCAGGCACGACAAGACTCCAACCCATGCGCGGGAATCACCTGGTTGTGTATATGTCTGTCGGGGCCTGATGTGTGCGCATGCACATGTAGGTTGAGCACTTGAGCGTGAGAGTGTGTGTTGGTCATGTGGTGTACTGGTGTGTGCATGCATGCATGCGTGTGTGCGTGTGAATGTTGCGTGCGTGCGTGGCTGCGTGTGTACGTGTGAGTGTTGCGTGCATGCGTGGGTGCATGTGTTTGTGTGAGTGTTGCATGCGTGTAGTTTGTGTGCATGCGTGCATGTGTGTATAATCACCAGACCAGCTCCTGTGTGTTAAAACAGACGGCTCAGCATACCAATACAAGGCCACCTTGTCTGTTGTGCCCGTGGTCATGACTTCGAACCACCGTCCAAATATTTTTTGTCTTTTGTTTTCATTCTTACTAGCAAGATGCCCGTGTGTTGCACGTAACATCAAGATGCATTTGTATGACTAGTTTATCTTGTGAGAGAAAAGGATGAACGAGGGAAGATCTTATTTGGAAATGTGGAGAGGTGTGTGGGTACCTTTTTGCAAAATTGCCATAGCTTCTTTCCTATCCGTCAGATATAAATCGGACGACCTATATTGCAGGATGGCAGGCACACCATCATCACCAACTCTGTTTTTTATAGAGTGTATTTTATGTATTTTATAAGAGTGTAGATGTAGAGTAGATACAAGCCGACAGGTGGGCACGATGGTAGTGAGATAATGTGATGCAACACTAGAGGTGCCACGTGGAGCATTTAACTGGTCAACTAGTCATCTTGAGAAAATACAGAGTTGTACGGCGAGCCCGTGACTGTATAATAACCACTAAACATAAATGGTGACTGTAATGACTGGATTCTGAAGTCCAATGTACGTATCGTGCTTTCGCTTCAAATACAATGATCGTCATTTCATATATCGCGAGAGAAAGATGAAACATGCGTGAATTTTCTGGGGGCTTACTTTTAGAGGGCCTGGAGATAGTTTTGTGTGCATACGTGAAAGGGGTGTGCAGGGTGGTATGGGATGGAGAGAGAGATGCTCTTCGTTTCTCTTTATTATGACTAACTTTGTATATAGTATAAAAATATACAAATGCATAGTGCAGAATAAATATCATTGTGGGCACCATGCAATGCAAATTAGCGTTCGTACTCCTCCATATAACTTTGTAATGTTGTATATATGTAGAAACACTAAAATAATTTTTTGGCCACACTTTATTCAAAAGGAATGTTGTATGTGAAATAAACATGAAGAGAGGGCTTTTAGATCAATGCGGTACGTGATGTAACATGTGTGAATGTGTAGTTGATGCATTTGGCGGGGCCTAGAGAGGTATGTGTGTGTATTATGTATTCGAGAGAGG